>NC_056527.1:169302547-169387708 GCF_019175285.1 Sceloporus undulatus | reverse complement strand
CTGGGCAAGTCTTCCCTAATGTTTCCCTATGGGCAACTGCGTCTTCCTTGTGCGCAAGGGTTCCCCTTGCTTCCCTATGGCAAGTAGAGTGGGCCCTTGTTATTCTCCGCTGGGGTTTGGGTCCAAGGTCCCCCCTCCGTGGATCACAAAATCCGTGGATGAGGCTCAAGCCCCATTCAGTAGAATGACAAGCAAAATGTTGTCCCTTGTTTAAAAAAGGGAAATCAAGGTTTGATGTTTGGAATGTATACTTTTGGGGAACATTTCCAAACCCTGATGCTTGAATCGGTGTCTAAGAACCCTGTGTCTAAGGCCATCCAGGTCCCTTTGGCCCTTGACCACTCTGGGCCTCCTTCCTGGGCAGGAGCCCTGGAGGGGTCTGTGGCTCCCTTCAGAGCCAGTAAGCCTCCAAAGGAAGAAGGGCCTCTTTGCCTCATCCTGGCTTTGTGCTGTCAGGAGCTCAGGAGAAATGGGCTTTACTTCCGCGTGGCTTAAACCCTCCGGTGCCACTTTCCACCAGACGCATTATACCCCCGGAGCATCATGCAGCCATAATAATAATCATCATCATCATACCAAGGTCCTCTGGCGGGCGTTCACTCCAGTTGGCAAGTACTAGGCTGGCAATGGTCAGCCAGAGGGCTGTTTCTTCAGCCGCCCCCAAATTGTGGCATGAATGCGCCGTCTGCGTTCAAAAGAGCATTGGAGGCCGGTCTCTTTAAACTGTGAATTTTAAACATGGATCTTTTTAATATATGTATATGTTAAATGGATGTGTATTTCAACTCATGTCTTTTGGCTGGTGTTGTTTATCTGCTCATTGTTGTTGTTTCCCATCATAATCCATGAGGAGAGAGGCAAGTAAGAAATGATAGCAATACTAATACTGAAGGCTTTTGTGGTCTTTTGTGGGGTTTTTGGGCTGTTATGTGGCCACAAACTAGAAGAGTTTCTTCCTGAAGATCCAAAGCCACAGATTCTGGTCAAAGATCAGGAAGAAGAAACTCTTCTAGAACGTGGCCACATTTAACCCAAAACCCCCACAAAAATGATTAATACTACTACTACTACCAATAATAATAATTCTTTGTAACATCCTTTTCACCAGAAGACAAAACATCAGATATATATATATAATCAAAAACAAAACACGGAAACTCAACTCTGTAAAATGCCTAAACAGTAAAATAAAGCTAAAACCATAGAGACTTTTGCCAGCAGGAATCCTGATGCAGAGGCCGGTGGTTTCAGGGCAAGAAGTGAGATACTGGCCCTGCTTTTGAGGAGAACCTTTATCAGGCGCAGCAATCCCTGATACTGTAGTACTTTTTGGCCATTCCTGCATGTTGTAATAATAAGGGATGTCTCTCGTTCTTTGGGTTTTGTAACCATTTGCTCGGTGTGCGTAGATGTGCATGCGCTCATAGGCATTCTTTCCCCACTAAACGGATGTTTTCTCGCAGGTGAACGGGTGCTGTGTTTCCATGGACCTCTTCTTTACGAAGCTAAGGTATGTTTGCTGTGGTTTGCTGTGGCAGTCGGCTTGAACCTTCTGGTGGCGGTGCTGGATTAAAGGTGGTAGTGGGGGGGGCTGAAAGTGGGGGTCCCGTGCGATGGTCCAACTTCTTCCGTGTCTCTTGTGACCCACATGCCATGCTTTCCTCTGCCAGTGTTCTCACATGGAAGCAGGGCTATGCAAACCCGGCAGCCACAAGTGCCACAGGGTCCCCCCTTTTCTGATCTATCCCATCCTGTCTTCCTTTGGAAGTCTTCTGCAGCACAGATGGTACTGTATTCCTCATGCTCCAAGAGGCTGCAACCTGTGCTGGGGGCTTCTTGGAACTAGCGTGTGCCCAGCTGCAAGGGATACTAAAAGATCAGGAAGGCCACCTTTCCCACGTAGGGAAGCCCCAAGCTTGCCAGGGAACTGGTCTAACTGGGGCTCCTGTCCTGTAGGCTGCCTGATGTACGATGGTAACCCAGCCTAAAATGGCCTCAGCGTTTTCTAACACTCCTGGCTGTTCACTAAACGAATGTCCTTCTTTCTTCTAGTGTGTAAAGGTTGCCATCAAAGACAAACAGGTGAAATACTTCATACATTACAGTGGCTGGAATAAGAAGTGAGTATTTTGGGGTCTTTGTTTCTCTGGAGGGATATGCTGATATGTTAAAATGCTGAATGGGTGGGAAGCAGCTTGAGTGGCTGACAGTTGGTGATAATCGGCCGTCTTTGCATGCAGAATGTCCCTGGTTTTGTTCTTGGTCTTTCCGGTTAACAGGTTCTTTGGAACAGCCTCTGCCTGTGATCCATCCCGACTATCAAAAACGGAGAGCCAGAAGCAGCTTAACTCCAGTTGCCCCATGCTCTGGCAAACCTCCAAGCTAAGTCTCATGTGGTGCGTGTGTGTGTCATGGTGCTGGAGATGTACATCTTCAACAACTGGTTGTCACATACAAGGACAAATAATTACAGTAGTTTTCTCCCAACTGTGGAAGAAGCAGACTATTCCTCTACAGTATTCTCCCTGTAGTTGAACGTTGTGAAGTGTTGTGAAGGAATTGTTCTGCACAGAAAAACGTAGGGGGTTTTTATGGTGCAAAACCCGGTTTTCTGCCCAGGTTTTTCTCTGCACAATAATTCCTTTGCAACACTTTGGGAGATTTAAACAAGAAGATAAAATTACACAAAACTCTTTCTTTCTGGCAGGGTTTCTCAGGGGATGGGAAACCATGTTTTTGGCCTAGAAAGGGCTGTAGTGGTTTGGGTTTTGGACTATGACTCTGCACACCAGGGTTCGATTCCCAGCTTGGCTATGAAACCCATTGGGTGACTTTGGTCAAGTCACATTTTCTCAGCCTCAGGGTAAAGCAATGGCAAGCCTCTCAACAACTCTTGCCAAGAAATCCCAGGATAGGGTTGCCACAATTCAGAAACAACTTGAAGGCATTCACCACCAACAAGGAGTAATTACAAATGATCTTTCTCTCCCTGTTTGGGGCTGGCTGGAAGATGGTCTGGGGGTTACAGAGTATGGTGACATAACAGGGTTTGATCATTTAGGAGGCTGTGAGCTCCAGTGGATGCCACTTGCACCGATTTCTAGTCCAGGTCAAAGTGTGGTTCTTGTTCTTTTAAGCCTGTGATGGATTGGGGCAAAGATGGTGGAGAGTCGCCTGTCTCTGCTTGTGCTGCTTGTCTTTTAGGGTCTTGATCAGAGGGTCTTTCTTGGGGTCCTTTGCTGGTGGAGGCATTGCAAAGAGTTGTTGGGGGGGAAAGGCCTTTTGGATGCCTCGGCTGGGGAACGCTTTTCTCCGGGCTCACACTAGTTTAATGCTATCCAAATACCTATTTTTTTGTTTCCTGGGACTGTTAAAAATTTGGCCTGTGTAATTCCAGCTTGTACTGTTTTCCTGCTCTCTTAAAGATTTGCTGCTTTAAGCTAATTTCCATGTGTTATGTCATGTTAAGTATTTTGTAATATAAATATATGTGCAAGACAATGTTGTGCATTCATGTAGGCTCTCAATTCTTCGCCTCCTGTTAGAGAAATACTAAAAAAGAAAAAGGCCGTATTGATCCACAGGGACAAAACAAAGTCCAAAATCCACAGGTGGGCAATACCTTTATTAGGATCCACTGTATATTCACAAAATGTACAAGCTTTCAAGCTCACCAGAACGCTTCCTCCGGCTAAATGCTTTTCTTTTCCTTTAAAAAAGACCAGTGAGGTGGGAGAAAACATGGATGTCCCAAAATTGTGATGGAGAGATGTTTTAAGCCAGGGGTGGGCAACTTGGAGGGGGCTCCAGGGGTCCACAGACATCTGGAAACGCCCTCTATGTCCCCCTAGGGATCATTTTGGGGCAGTTTCTTTGACCCCACAGCCAACGCTTTGCCCAGCCCTGTTTTAAGCCATTGGCGTCGGCAAAAATACTGAGTTCCAAGATGCAACCTTTTAATAAAACCTCTGGAAATTTGGAAGCAAGTTTTCCCCTATTTTCAGGGGGGAAATGTTTTGTTTTGTTGTTTAATTGAAAAATGTGATACTAGTATCCTTCAGAGACGAAAAATCATTTTATTGCGTAAGGAACATTAAAGGTGTCATATCCGTGAGATGTTACAATTGTGCAGCTTTGTTTTGCTTAACATTTCCATGTATTAGAGAACAGTTGAGTCAGATAATTTATTTTATTTGAATTCTTGTTACAAGGTCTTGGACTGAAACCTGAACAGGGATTTCCTTTCCCTCTTGTCTGTCTATCTTGGTCAGTCTGATAAAGGGGTTGAAGCCCTTCTTTTGGTGTGATGTGGTCTGAAAGGAACCTCTTTGGTTTCCCCACAATTATTAGGAGCAGGAGAAAATGCCAGCCTTAGTAAAGCAGAGAAAATTCTTCCGCCTCCATTAGCCTTCCATAGTGTCAAGCAGAGCTGAAACACTTAGAAAGAGCTGCAAAAGGGAAATCAAGACTGAAAACAACCTCCATTGAGTGACATTGTATTGACAACAGGGTTTTACTTCCCCAGTTACTGCTGTAGTTTGCTGCTGGTTCTATTGGGGTTTCCTGCTCTCTTAGTCCTTTTCTTGGCAGCTTTGCTGTCAGCTTTCAGCCCATAAAGTGCTGTTAGGCTGAAAAATTAAGTTGAAGTGTTAAGATACAAAAAAAGGGAAAAGACCAAGATTGTCCCTCCAGTTGTTATTACTGAGCTGGACTCCCTTCCCCTGTTTATCTTGGTCACTCCGATAAAGGTTTTGCAGCCCTTATTTTGGTGTAGTATGGAGTGGAGGCATCTATGAATGGGGATTTAGAAGAGGTCTCCCTGGGTGCGAAGTTGAGGTACGCAGGATTGTTGGGCCATAAACACAAGGATCACTGGTTTCCAGTAAACAGACTGACTTCACCAGGTGATTGTTCCTAGTTATGTGGGATTTGAAAGCTGTTCTCCTTCCTTTCAGCTGGGATGAATGGGTTCCGGAAAGCAGAGTGCTCAAATACGTCGACACCAATCTGCAGAAGCAGAAAGAACTTCAAAAGGCCAATCAGTAAGTGTTGCCCATTGAGGCAGAGATTAAGGGGGGGGGGTGCATCCCTTTTTGGGTAGAAATGAACAGAAATGTGGATGCAAGCAGGAAGGTTGGGATGACTGCCAGCTCCCATTGGCATTGAGGCTTGAAGGAAAGGGGGCTCTCCAGGCAAGAACAGTAGTGTTCTCTGTCATGAACCCAATCCAGTTGGATTTACAGGCTGAGTCTCCAAAATAGTCCAAAATCCAGAATTGTGGCTGAGATAGTGACGCTACACAAACTTTGTTTCATGCACAAAATTATTAAAAATGTTATGTATAAAATTACCTTCAGCCTCGGTATGTACGAAACAGAAATGAGTTTTATGTTTAGACTTGGGTCCCATCTCCAAAATATTATGTATATACTGTACAGGTATTCTAAAATCTGCAAAAAATCTAAATCCCAAACCTTTCTGGTCCCAGCATTTTGGATAAGAGAGACTCAGCGTTTGGCACACAGTGCGAGGAAGCCAATGAATGTAATGGAAGCAGTACAGGAATTGGGAGTGTGCTGTTTATGATACTGAGAAAGGCTTTCGTTGTGTTGGATAGCAGTTTACTTTTAGAGCACTAGAAGAGTTTCAGGTCAGGGTCAGGACATGGACTCTGTGACAAAGATAATGTTAATGGATAATAGACACACCCAGCTATTACTTTTGAAGAAGGTGGAAGGCAAACATGCCCCTGTTTCCAACACTGATGTTTTTAAATCTCTTTAATTCCGGTGGCTGTTTGGAAGCCATTGCATCTGCAGGGTCTCTGAGTGCATTTTCCTAGAAAAATCTGGCTTTATGTAGATGCGTAAACAATAGAATAAATACCTGCTTGTTGGTGGTTGTACTTTATTATCTAAAAAGGGTTTATGATTAACTTGTTTTATAATGAGCCCAACACATTTCAACCTTTATGATGCTGAATGGTCGTCTTCAGTCACTATACACTCAACGGCATTTTCTGGAGTTGGCTAAAAATCTGTACCCACATAACTGGACTGTTATATGATCAAAAGTCCCCTGTATGATGTCTTTCTGAGCCTTCCCATATATTTCATGCATTTGCCTTTTTTGGTAATGGATACAATCCTGAATACATTTGAGTATACTGTTCAAAATGTGTGAAAACAACTCATAGTTATTTTCCAGCAGTGATATTGGCCCGTCGTGGGGGGTTTTTTGGTCAAAGTCAAATCTTGGTCTTCTTTTTCTATGATAAAATAAAGTAACTATAAAATCTCACAGAAGATGAAGAAGGAACTGTAGTTTGAGGAATGCGAAAAACGTTCAACTGTGCCTCCTTCAGTCCTCCTCATTGCTCTTGGATATATAGCAGTGAAGGGCTACAGAGATGTCAGTGTGCTCCTGATTCAAAACCTGATGGGTGTGTATGTCTTCCTCTGCCTCTCCAGGGAGCAGTATGCAGAAGGAAAGATGAGAGGGGCTGCTCCAGGCAAGAAAACGTCCGGTCTCCAGCAGAAAAACGTTGAAGTGTAAGGATCTTTGTTAATTTATGAAAGGCTTTCCTTTGCCTCAAAGGAGCCTAGCAAGCCTGTCTCCAAAATTTGAAATGGCGCTAGTTGCGCACACAGAAAATCTGACTTGCCTTCAGCCCTGCCATTTAAAGAATCGTGAACTGAATGCAAACTGGCATATCCAGAGGAGAACTAGAGCGGTTGTGGTAGTAAACACATGGGCCTTAAAATAGAAGGTTTTCGTGTCAGCAGCAGTGCGGGCTACATTGATCTTTCCCCAAAGCTTAGACGGTGGCTGTGGCTTTGGTGGGATTTCAATGTTTTAACCATGCGCTGGAGTGCTGTCACCGTGGCCTCTCCTTTAGATGTATGTGGCACCTAAGGGACCTTGGTTCTCCAGGTGAGCCACAGACTCAGAGGATGGCTCCCTTTCAAATATCTGTGGTGGAAGTCCTTCTAAAGGCAGCTTTTTAGAATTTTGAGTTGAAGGGGAAGGTATTTAATGATCTGCCCCACTGTACAGTCTCCCAATTACAGTTCTCCCCCCAGCCATTAATGTTTAGGGGGGCCATACAGCTGTAGTACTAGAGTTGACTTCCAAGGAAACTAGCTGTTTGTTAGCATAATTTCCCAGGGACTCCTGGTCTGACTGGCTGATGGGGAAAGAGTGCCATTGATCTGTGCAGGCCTGTGGCTTCCTTCCGTCAACGAATGGATAAAATGCATAAATGTGAAGACCAGATCTACCCATCCGGTCTTGTCTTTGAACGAAACAACATCAGAGAGAGAGAGAGAGAGAGAGAGCGTGTGTGTGTGTGTGTGTGTTGGGGTGAATGGGAGCCAGCAAGCCAGGCAGGCCACCTTCTCTTCCTTCCTTCCCTCCTTCTGGGATTTGGTGCATTAGGACCATAACCCCCCCGCTAACGTTGTGTCGTTTTTTTCAAGCTGAACTGCCTTCTTTTAAAGGTGCCCTGTGTTGGGTCTGACACTCTCTCCTTAACTCAACCCCCCACTGTGCCTAGATTTTTCAGACGAGATGGAGTGCATACCGTTTGCGGTTTGGAGACCCCTGCAATATCGACGCGGTGAGTTAAGGATGGATTGTCACACCAGGATCTGCATCCTGAAATCCAGATTTCCTTGCTTGTGTAGATTCTTCGTAGACTCTTAACATTTCTCTTTCTCTCTCTGAAATGTGCAATGCACTTGCGAAAGGACATGTAAGGACCATGAAGAGGCTGTCATTGCAGCTTTTAACAACGTCAGGCTAGCTCTGAAGTGTTCTTCCTAAGCCTTTTTTTCCAGGTTATTGGTGGATTGCTCCTCTCTGTGCTTTGCTAGCCCTTGGTGTGTGGATTTAATTCCCAGATGTTGCCCTGGGGAGGATCCAGTTATCCTGCAGTGACCTGGGAAATGGGTGGACTGTTGCCCATAATAGTGGCGGCGATGGTGGCTGGGTGAAATATTGAAATCATGGGGATCACCAAGCTGTTTCCTCAGCTCTTACAAATTCGCAGAGCAGAGAGCTTGGGCACACTGGCTGGAATCCTGTTGGTGTCATACACAGGTGTAAATTCCCTATGGAAAAAGCTGGACATTACAGTCCAATGCAAATGGCCAATTCAAGGATGTGGAAGCAGAGTTGGACATGCACTGCAGTTACAAGGGGTGGCGAATTGAGTATTGCACATGTCAGATGCATGTGCATTTTGTTGCACACTCAGTTGTGAAACATTCTGCAGTTCTCTCTTGGGGCAACATTGCTTAACCACTATGTAATTCCCTGAGCCACTTGCAAAGTGTATCCAAGCATCTCTTCAGGATTCTGTAATGTTGGCCAGAGTTGTGGCTCAGCTCTCTTCTCAGCTGCGAGAGAATGAGTGAGCGGCTCTCATGTGCTCCCTCTCTTGGGTGGGGCAAGGCAAGAAGACTTGCTTTGTGGATGCTACCTTCTGGAGTGGTGACAATGTCCATTTCTGCCGTGTGTCTCCAGCTGCATGTGCCGGCAGGTGGCGGGGAAGGTGTGCTTGTGTGGCAGGGGACTTCAAAGCCTTTGGGTCATACTTTCTTTATTCTAGCAAATGCTGAGAGATCAGCTTCTTCAGTACTGAATGTGCACCAGAGTTTATCCCACTTGGATGACATCTCTAAATACTGAGCCACCTTAGCAACTGGTGGGATCCTGACGTTTGCTCTGGAATGGCATGGTCAAATGCTCATGCTTGAAAGATATGAGATAGGAATTTTAAAAGTACCGGTGCCAGAAGTGCTTTGCGTGTGAAGTAACATGTCTCTTTTCCCTTTGGCAGGAAGACCAAAAAGAACAAACAGAAAAGTAAGAACTTCTCCTAAGCTGTCCCTCAAATGTCTTCTTAGATCTTCCAGTCAGTGGTGGGATGGGGCACTATTAGGGCAATGGGGGGAGTGACTTGCCCACTGGCCCCTTAGAACTCACCTTCAGACAAGGAGAGTGGTTAGACCCTTGGCACTGGCAGTATTCCCAAACCTGTTTAGCACCTCTGAAGAAGAGGAGCCTATTGTTGTGTTCTGATGTATGTTCATGACTTTTCTACTGCCACAAGTGCTTGGCCACAAGTAGATGCTTTTTTTTTGGGGGGGGGGGTAAAACATAGAAACTTTTAAAGCACCAAAACCTGCAGACTTTCCCAGTTGCTGGGAAAGAGAGCATTTTCAGAATGCTTTGCAGAAAGCCAAGGTTGCACTGAACATGTTGGCTTGGCAGAAAAGGTTAGAGGCCTTTTAGATATTGTAATATCATGGGTAAAATGTACAGTGGTGTCGGTAGATGAGTCAGAGTGAACTTCTCCATGGCAAGAAGTCCTTGTATTATATTGAAAGAGTGGTTGAAGTCATCTTAGACTTTTTATCCGCTAGCAGAGTAAATCTTCAGAGTGCCTTGCCCTGGTTGTTGTAAAGGAGTTGCATGCATGCTGTTGGGGTGAAGGAACACTGGTTGTAGGCACATACTGTGTTTCCCCAACCCCACTTTCTAGTTGGGCTCAGGGGGCCTCTTAGAGGTGTGTGTCTGTGTGTGAGAGATGACATTTTTGTAAAATGATTAGCTTGAAACCCACAAGCAACGCATCTCTCCTGCATACCTTTAGCTCCTGGAACTGGTGAAGGAAGCAGCACCAATGAAAACCCTCAGCCTCCCAGGAAGAAAAGGGCTCGGGTTGATCCCACTGTTGAAAGTGTAAGTGTTGCTGATGGCAGACCTCATGCCTGCCCCCCCTGGTTAGATTGCATGGTTGTGACATTGGCAGAAAAGAGTCCCCAGTATTGGGCCCCATCTCAGCCCTTGGATAACTTCACAAGAAAGGGTGCATGTGTCTGAGTCCAAGATAGAATCACCACCTTTTCTTCTTTCCATGCCTCATTTTTGAAGCCCAAAAGACAAATAGGCACTTTTTCCTACTCTAGTGTCTGATAGTGACTTTTGTCTTTGATTCTTCAGGAGGAAACATTTATGAACAGGGTTGAAGTAAAAGTAAAAATACCAGAAGAGCTGAAACCCTGGCTGGTAGATGACTGGGACTTGATCACCCGGCAAAAGCAGGTAATGTTGAAACGGTACTCACTACGTGGGTGAATCCTTCCCAGGGTTCTGGGTTGCCTTTGGATTGTGGTCACTGGGCATTCTGTCACCATTTTGTGGAGGTTCTCCTTGACCCCTCAGTCTTGTCAGTACAGGAGCAAGTGGGATAGGCTGAGCTTGAAAGAAAAGTTCCCCTCCCTTGGCTAATTTGGAGGAGCTGCATTTGCCCCCGGCACTGCCTCTCAGTTGACTCAAGTGTCTGTGTCTTTCCTACCAGCTCTTCTACCTTCCTGCCAAGAAGAATGTAGACTCCATTTTAGAGGACTACGCAAACTACAAGAAGTCGCGAGGCAACACCGATAACAAGTGAGGAGGAAGCATTCAAACAGTTGGTGTGTGAGTGGGTCCCTTAGAGCAGTGCTATTGTAGAGAGGCCCCCACAGACATGCCTTGCTGTGCCTCTGCCTGCCTCTGAGTTTGTATGATGCCAGGAAGGAGAGTTCAGAGTCAGTCATCCTGTGAAATTATCAAATCTGCTTTTTCCACCAAAACTTCCACAGAGCCCTGATCAGAATTTCTGAACATATTCCCCAAAGTGTTCTGCAACTCAGTTCATGCCCTCCTTAGGATTGTCTGTGCTTCTTCTCACAGTGCCTTTTGTTTTCCTTGCTGTGCATTAGAGAATATGCTGTGAATGAAGTAGTGGCAGGCATCAAGGAGTACTTTAACGTCATGCTTGGCACTCAACTGCTGTATAAATTTGAGAGGCCACAGTATGCAGAAATCTTAGCGGACCATCCTGATGCGCCAATGTCACAAGTCTACGGCGCTCCCCATCTCCTGCGGTTATTTGGTAAGTAGAGACTTTGCAGGACATGAGTGCCATCACTTGGATAAGAAGAATCAATAACAGCCCCTACATATCTGACTAATTCAGCATCCTGCTTCCCATATTTAGATCCTTTTCTTCATATGATCCCACCCCCAATGCTTCATAGGGCAAAATCCCCTGGAAAATGGAACTGTTTTCCCACTAGAGAAACTGTCTTCTGGGGGAGGGGGGTGGAAATTTTGCCACTGCCCTCTGCAGTTGCCTCCATGCCTGGGGTATAGGATAGCTTCAGCTCCATGCCTTTGGTTTGGTTTGGTCCACAGCCCTTGACAGTAGGGAGAGTCTCTGCCTTGCTGCAGTTATTCAGGACAACTCCTAGCCTGATGATTCAGTCTGGTTAGACAATGCAGACCATGTCTTTGTATGGATCAAAAGAACTTGCAAACTCATCATCCCATCAACTTCACTTGCCCTTCTTGGGTCAATTTGAGCCGCCTCAGCCCCTTTGGCTTAGACCCAAAAGAGTTGCAGATACCCTTAAATGCCTAGTTTCCTGCCCAGGGTCACTCACCTGTTCCAGAGTGATGGCCATCATGACCCACATCCGGGCTTTCAGTGGCTGCCAGTCACCCTGGATTTGTGTTACCTCCAGTATTGGAGGCAGGATGCCTCTGTTCACCAAGGTGTGTTTGTTTTGTGCTTGCGTCCTGTTTGTGGGTTCCCAAAGGCTGTGCTGGGGAAAGAATACTGATCTAGGTGGCCTGTGGTCTGAGCCAGCACAGTTCTTATTAGTTCATTATTATTAACAGATGTGGTGAATCCTGGGAGCATTTTCCTCAACATCTCCTCTGTGTCTTTTTGTTTTGTTTTGTTTTATTATTGAACAGTCCGGATTGGAGCAATGCTGGCTTACACACCTCTTGATGAGAAGAGTTTGGCCTTGCTGTTAAACTACTTACACGATTTCCTAAAGTATGTTTCATGGATCAACTCTGGCTTCTTCTAAGGTGGAGGGGGGCTGTGTGTTTCCTGGAGGGTGTCTTGGAGCTTGTGAGAAAGGAGGCTTCATGCCCAATGCTTAGCAAAAGGGCTTGTGTGTGACTGGCACCCTGGCCAAAGGGTCCCTGTTGCTTGCATATGCGAGCAATTGTGTGGCTTCTCCATCTCCAAGAAATGCTGCATTGGGGCACTGATGTTAAGCCTCTTAGTTCTTCAGAGCTGTGTGGGGAGATTTAGAGGACAAGCCCAAACCAAGCTCTGAGGTGAATTTGGTCCTTGTTTCCATCTGCCTTGCAAAGTTAAGTGGGAAATCAAAGAAGTGGAAGAGGCCACAAGGGGTATCCGGTCTTACCCGTGCCGTGTAGGAACACATAACCAAAGCACTCCTGAGAGATGCTCATCCAACCTCTGATAGAAGACCTCCAGAGAGAGAGAGCTCACCACCTTCCAAGGAATAAATCATTTTCAAAAAGTTCTTACAGTGAAGAAGTCCTTCCTAATGTTTAGGTGGAATTGTTGTCCTTGGAATTTGAATCTATTGGTTCATGTTCTAGTCTGGAGCAGCAGAAAACAAGCTGGCTCCATCTTCTACGTGACAAGCCTTCAGATATTTTTAAAGATGGCTATCATATCGCCCGCCAGGCTAAACATGCCCATCTCCCCAAACTGTTCCTCACAGGACTTAATTTCCTGGTTACAAAGCAGGTATCAAGTATCAAGGTTGCAAATTCCAAGGTTACTCTGAGTAACTATGTTGGATAATACGCTGGCTTCTTGGTTTCCTTGCAAGATTCAGGTCTGTTTTTTCCTCTTCTTGACAGGTATCTCGCCAAGAACTCTTCTGCCTTGTTCAGCGCAAGTGACTATGAGGTTGCGCCTCCAGAGTATCACCGGAAGGCAGTGTAAGCTTCTCACTAACTGTGGGTGGGAAGGGGGTTGTGAGTGTGTGCACATCACTGGAAGGGATCCCTGATTCTCTGTGGCCGTCCTGCCCAGCTCCATGTTTCTCCATGGTCTCCCCCTCGCCACGTGTCTCTGTCCGCACAATTGATGTGAGTGTCAGTGAATAGCGTCCGTGGCTTCAGATGGAACTGATGCCACCCAAAACCGCAAGGGTTTTTTTCTTCAGTTTTGAAACAGATCTCTTACAAAGAAGAGTGACTTGTCTTCTGGAGTGCATCGTTGTGTCAGTTTGGTTTTTGGAACGTTGCTGGGAATATAATGGACACTTCACAGCCTTGTGCTCCTGCATGCTTCTCGGTCCATTATTCTTGAACACCAAGCCCTACTTGGCTGATGGACATTGAGTGATGTGCCATCTTCTCTCACTCTCTCCCTCCTGCCCCAAACAAACTCTTGATGAGGAAAGGGAGGACCAAACACAGATGTGCAGTTACATCTTTGTGGAGGAGGAGTGTGTGTATGTGGGGGGGGGTGTTCACGCAACTTTTTTTTGGTGTTGGAGAGGGTAAAGTGTGTGTGTGTCCTAAGTCTATGTTCTTTGCCTGCATAGTTTAAGAATTGTGGAGTTACTTCGTCTGTTGGGTTCAAATGCACCTTCTTAACGTAGGATAAAAGGACCATTGTTCCCTTGGGTTGCCTGAAACCCTGCTCTTTGAAGGGTCCCCCAATAAACTTTTATATTGCAACTGCTAAAGGCTGTTTCTGTTTCATCTGCAAAACTTTCCTCATTCTGAGTTGCACCATAATAATTTCCATACTATGTGTGTGCACAGTGCTTGAGAACTATATAAGCAAATGGGTTTTGGGGAAGATGAGCTTGCAGACTAAATGTTGGCAGGGGCAGCAGGGTGAGGAGTGGAGGCTAAGGTGGAGAAGGGGCTGACTGAAATGGGGAAGGGGATTTGGAAACCAGCTGGAAAGACTAGGCAAACAATTTGTTTAGATCTTGGCAGAGAGGTCTCCTACCTCTTGGTGGTGCAGGGAACATGCCCCTTTCTCTCTCTCTCTCTCTCTCTCTCTCTCTCTCTCTCTCTCTCTCTGTTGCTTGTGAGGACTGTACGATATTCAGCCTCGCAAGTGTCCATTGCTTCCTCCAAGAACTGCCCTTTATCATCTGAGCACCACAGCCATGGATCTTGGTGTGCTTACTCTGAGATACTGCTGTTGATGATGCGCCCGATCGTAGCTTTCCTGAGGTCCTGGAAAGGTCTTGTTGCTAAACACAGGTAACAGGAGGGCCTGTCCCACTTTTCCACTAAAGATGACATCTCAGACCTTTGAATGTTCCCAGGGTAGAGGAGACTTGCAAATTAACAGCAGGGACAAGTCCAGGTTAGGGCTTTTTTCTCCCTGATACACTTGTTTCAAAAACAGTCTGTCTGGTGAGTCTCCAAAGTGGAGAGGGACAGCTTTCTTTGCTTCCTGACTGGGGCCCTTTCTGGGGGGAGTGAGAGCCAGAGAGAACGGAGCCCTTGCTGTGTTTTTTCAGGACCGCTCCATTGCCTCGCCTTTTCCTTCCTCTCTCCTGTAATCTGATTTTTTGCTTCCTGCTTTCCATGGGATTGTGTTCTCCTCATTTGCGTCCCGTTCATGGTTGGAATCAATCAAATGGACAGTCCCTCTGTTTGCCTGTGTGCGTGCTCATAGGGGAAGGTTGGCTTGCTCCACCTTGGCTCCTATGATATCTGTCCAGTGTCTGCTTGGAGAGGGCATCTGTTGGCCAAATCCCACCCTTGTTCCTGCGGCTGACCAGAAGGCTGATGCTCCAGCGGACCAAGCAGCAGGTGACTGAGGGGCCAACCGTGGCAATCCAAGAGCTGCATCTAAAAGACCCCTTCCTCCTTCATGCTCATCGGAGTTCAAAGATGGCCTCTTTCTGGGTGAGGCTCTTCTCTTTCCTTCCCTATATCCTGATGATGCTCATGACAACTTTTGGGTTGAAGTTTTAGTTTAGAGTGTGATGTTGACTTGGCCTTTTGGAAGAGCTACATGATCTTACATATCATTTTTAAAAGCAAAAATCTGGCTGGCTGACTTTATATCTCATGCTGCGTCTAGAAAGGTGGCTTTGAAATTTAAGAGCAAAGGAATTGATCTGTTCCAGCTCTTAAGATTCTATGACTTGATGGTTATTCGACTGCAGTAGAAGTAATAATGGTGGTGATGATGGATTTCTGCCTAATAGGTTACATCAGGGGTGGGCAACCAAATGACAGCTGGGTCCAGTCCATTCTCATCCCTCACAAGCAAGATTCGGTTTTCCTCTGCAGTCCCTATTGTATCACTTTCTCCCACCATTTTGAGAGGGACTGCAGAGGAAAACCAAGGTATTTGGGTGTAGTAGAACAAAGAAAACCCTGTGATAGGTTTGCATAGGGTCAGCATAAATCGGAAGCAATTTGAAAGTGTACAGCAACAACAAAAGCTGTACAGAAGGAGACACCCATAACCCATTCCTGAATGCCATATACTGTACTTCAAAAACCATCCACTTATGGTGACCCCAGAATTTCATAGAGCTTTCCTAGGCAAGCGGTGCTTTTGCCACTTCCTTCCTGAAATATAGCCTATAGCACCTGGTATTAGTTGGCGATCTCCTCCTATCCAAGTACTAACCAGGGCTGACCTGCTTAGCCATTATAATATTCTGTGTTGCATTATCTGCTCAGAGGGCGATCGGCTCAGAAGATGATGGCAAAGGGAGGCAGGCCCAGCCTGGATTTTGGCTCCATCCTTCTGGGCATGGAGGCAAAGGGCTTAAGCAAAGTCATCTTTGGGACAAACTGAGCAGAGAAGGTTGTAGCATGATCCCTCTGCATAACATTTTTGCACTCTTCTCATGCCACTTTTCATAACAGTTAATAATATTGTTTTCATCTTGCGTCAAGCAGTGCTTGAATCATTCCGGCTGAATTAAAAGTGTGAGACTTGCATGAAATGTGCCCAGAGCAAGGCAAGGATGCCTCATCTCTGCTTGGGTTTGTCGCCTCTCCAGAGCCAGTGGCAAGGACAATTAGAAAGAATGCTGACAGGGAAGGGAGTGAACCTCAGTGGGAAAAGCCATTTCATCAGCAGGTTTGCAGGAGCCCACTTTTGTGTCCAGCCCTGCTGAGGCAATCCTTTCACTAACACAATGCAACTAGAAAGCAGCACAAGAAGGATGTAAAAATAGTGTGCAGAGGGATCACGCTACAACTTTCTTCGCTCAGTTTGTCCCAAAGGTGCTGCAAGATCTCTTTGAATACCGATATTCCAGACTGACACGGCGAGGTCTTTGCAAAAATGGTGGCACGCATGGTAGTGCCTTCTCAGCGGTTGGAAAGCGCAGCTCCTAGTCTGGCCAGTCACTTGTCCAGCGGGTGGTCAGCCCTCTCTCTGTCTCTTGACCTACAAGGCGGCTGGAGAGTCGGTTGACCTTTGTGCAATGAATGAACTTAAGGCCTCTGTGCCTGGCACAGCTGTGGGATCCAGAAAAATAACACTGGTGTATAGTTACATTATGCTAAAAGCGTATGAAGTCTTGGCCTATGATTCTGAAGTGGATTGGATTTAGATGGCGCAAGAGTTTGGATATCTGGCTGTTTTATCTTGCTTGCCTTCAGGTTTATCAGGAAGACTGAAGATGCAGCTTTCTGAAAAGTCTCTTATCAAAATCTCAATATTCCAAACAGTTTCAGTTTTGGGAAAACAGTTTCCTCAAATGATTTTTCATTTTGCGGGACGTTGTATTAACTAAGTCGGGTATGTTGCCAAAGCAAAAATGTTGTGCCAGAAACCCACCAGGTGGTAGCGCTGTGCATAATGCAAAGAGCTTTAGATGATTAAATTCAACCATTAATTCGAGGAAGGGGTTGTCTCTCCCTTGTTCCGAATTCGGAAAGCTGAAACATTTTCATGGGTGGCTGAGTCAGGGACACTTTTGTTTTTTGATATTTCAGTGTACACAAACTTTGTTTCATGCACAAAATTAAAACATTAACTCCAGATTATGTGCAGATGGTCTATATGAGGATGGCAGGGAGGTGGGCTACCTTCTTACTGGGCTCGACCCTTGGTGGCCCATTACTGCCAGCTCTGACTGGCATCCAGAGCTCTTTTTGGGCTTCCTTTTGGACCAGAGCCTTTCCTAGCTGCTAAGTAGATGCAACCCAGCGCAGCTTGCAAAATAGGACGAAGTCAGGGGTAGGGTCCTTGACTGTGAGCACAGTCTGGCCCTAAAGTCTTTCTTTCTTTCCAGTGTGCTTTGGGCCCCAGTTCTGCTCTCCTCCAAGCCCAGAGCGCAAGGGCCGTTTCCTCCGCAGACGCTGGAAGCTCCCTTCCAAATTCCAGGCCTTTCTAACTTAGGCGCAGACGCAGGCTGGGTTTTCCAAGGCAGACCTCATCCGACGGGGGACGCTTTGGCCCCCAAAGGAGGATGCCTGGGATGGTTGTTGTTGTGCGTCACCCGGCAGGTTAGGTAGCCGCGCATCATGCGCTGCCTTATTTGTATCGGATCAAGCGAGGAAAGACAAACACTGCCAGGGACCGGAGAGAGCCGTCTGGTATGTTCTTGATGTTGCCCTTTTCCTCCCCAACTACAAATAGCCCCTTGGGAAGAAGGAGGAGGAGGAGGAGGCCCAGGGCCTCTCAGTCCCCCTCCGTTCCCTTTGGTTGGTGCTACTTTTAAAAGGATAAATATCACGTCTGTAACCTCCTGTAATTTTAGGTCACCCGCAGGCATGGCCCGCATGCCTTGCGCAGAGGGCTCCCTTCGCAGCAGGTGTAAATTTAGATGCATTATTTTCAGGTTGCGCCGTGTCTCCTGGGATGCTGTTGAAGGAGCTTTTTGCGCTCGCTTGTCGCTCAGAGGGAGAAAGGGCTTTTGGAGGAGTCTGTGAACTTTGCAGCGCTTCGCATAAATGCTTAAGGTGGCAATGCTTCAGCTCAGCAAAAAGGGAGTTCAATCACATCCAAAGGAGGATACCTTTATGGGGCCAACCAAAATGCACCATTATATGCTGCAAGCTTTCAAAGTCACACTGGCTTCTTCTTCGACAGGAAAAGAGGTGTTAGGCCTAGGCCTAGGTTTTCTGTTTCTGGTCTCAGGGTTTTCTAGGCAACAACTCCCAGAATCCATCACAGTCCCTGGGATGATGGGAGTTGTAGTCCAACCCCAACCTTCCCAGCTCTCCAAATGCATTATTATTACTATTATTAGTTCCATGGATATCCCATGTCTCTCTAAGTACAGGATTCAAGTCAGATTGTAACATTTATTTACATCAACACAACACCCCTGAAATTTGAGGGAGGGGAATGTTTCCTGGACTACAACTCCCAGAACCCCTCACAGTCCCTAGGATGCTGGGAGTTGTAGTCCAACCTCCCAATCTCCAACAAGTATTATTTTTTAATATTTATGTGTACTCCACACTTTTCTCAACCCAGGGCCATGACTACATGCTCCTTTACGGCAACACAACACACACCTCTGCCCAAAATTTAGACATAGAGGAACCTGTTAAGGACTACAACTCCCAGAACCCACCACATTCCCTGTGATGCTGGGAGTTGCAGTCCTGGAAAGCAACTCTAAGGGCCGTGTGGCCACCCAAAAGGGCCCTGCTTGCCTTGGGATCCCTCAAATAGTCAGAAATGCTATCTTTCCCTCTCTCTGCAAACCAGGCGCCCCTTTGAGAAACTCATCCCAAACCGAGGCGCGCTGCTGAGCGGCGCTCCTTTTAAACCCTCGGCTGCGGCCGGCTCCGCCCAGGAGGCGTGGCTACCGTAACCCCGCCCCCGTCCCCTCAGGTGAGGCGAAAAGAGGCTTATTCCTCGCCTCAGAGAGAGAGAGCGGGAGGAAGTCCCGCCCTCCGAACGCCGATAGCGTCCCTGATTGGCTGAGACGGGCTCCTCGGGGCGCCTCCTATTGGCCAAGGGGGCGGATAGGCGGAAGGAGGCGCGGCCGCCTCAGGAGGCGCGGCGGCCGTTTTGGCTCCTCAAGAACGGAGCGGCGGCGCGGCGAAGAGGGCAGAGGCCGCCATGAAGAGCCTCAAGTCCCGGCTGAGGAAGCAGGAAGGGGCGGCCGGAGGAGGCAGCAGCGGCGGCGGCAGCGGAAGCGGAGGAGGGGTGAGTGGGGAATGTGGGGGTCCCTCACGGAGGCCCCGAAGGGACCCCCGCCTCCCCACAGAAAGGAAAGCTGGGCATTTGGGAATTGGGAGCCCTGGAGATGACTCTGGGGGCATTTGGGGGGACGCCCCACACCCACAAAGGAAAAGGGGGGCCCCTCCTCCCCCATAAATGAAAGGAGGGGCGTCGAATGGGGAACCCCCCTCTTTGCCTGAGGATGTCCCTCTTCCCCCTCCCCGGCTGCCCCTGGGCCTTTTGGGGGCCGCCCTGCCCTCCGAGGGGGAAAGGTGGGGTTGAGGGACGCCAGGAGGCCTCCTCCTGCCCCAGCGATGCTGATGAAGCTGGGCCTTCAGTCTCCCCAGGCCCCCTTTCTGGCCGGGGAGGGAGGGAGGGAGGGAGGGAGGGTCCCAGAGTCCCAGCCCCCTTCTGCCATGCAGCAACTCCCACCCCAGCCATGGCCCTCCATCCCATGGGGGCTTCTTCTCCCTCCAGGCTGACTGCTGGCAAGTGGGGCAGGAAGGGGACCCAAAGGGCAGGGCGGGGGTTGCATTCCTTCATCCAGCCTCCTGGGGCTTTTGGGGGGCTCTGGGAACGCCATGCTCTAGAAGAGTCTCTTCCTGAGCCATCTCTGGCTTTGGCATCTCCAGCCACAGTCGCATCATCTGCAGATGCCACAGATGCTGCTGGAAGAAACTCTTCTGGAGCATGGCATTCACAGAGCCCCCCCCCCCCCAAAACCCAAAAGAATCTTTGGATGCCGCCCAGGAAAGCCTTGGGCTATTTTCTTTGAGTGTGTGTTTTTGGGGGGGGGGGGGGGTTGAGGGAGGCGCCTCAGAAATGACTGGAAGTCACACAATAACACCAAAGGTTCATAATCAGATTCCCAGTCCAGAAGGTTCAGGAGTGATTCCTTCCTTCCTTCCTTCTTTTCTTCCTTCCTTCTTCCCAACCCTATCCCACCCTACCTTCTGTCCTTTCCTTCCTTCCTTTCTTCTTCCCAACCCTACCTTACCCTTCCTTCCGTCCATCCTTCCCTTCTGTCCTTCATTCCGTGCCCTATCCTATCCTATCCTACCCTCCCTTCCGTCCTTCCTCTTTCCCTGCTTCCTGGCTGGCAATCTCACCTCCCTTGCCCGGCCATACTCTGCCAGGGTGCCAGGGAAGGAGAGCTGAGCCTGGCCTGAGTCCCTAAATGTTTCTCTCTCCCTGAGCCACAGAGCCATAGGGACCCCAGAGGACGCCGTTCTGCGGACGGACGGAGGCTTGGAGGCTGGGCTGGAGTTGAAGCCTGTTGGAAAGAACAAAAAGCTCACCAGGGGAAGCCTGGGAACATCCAGCCGTTGCCTGGCAAAGGGCTCTCTTGCATTGTGGCCAGTTCTGCTCCGCAGCCCATTGGCTTGTTTGTGAGGTTGGCTTCACACGAATGCAGCCTCCCCAAGGCATACAGAGTTTTTGCATCCCACCTAGAATGCAAGTAGACAGGAACAGAGTCAGTTGCTTCCTGACAGAGATGCTGCCAAGCCTGGCAGCTGGAGGGTGACAAGGGGAGCAGATGGTCTCTTGTATCTGCCAGAATATACCAGTTGACTCCCTGGCATATCTGCTTTTTGTTATCACTAGTGAGAGATGGGGCTTTGAAGAGGCTTGTTGAGCTTTGGTCAAGTAGGTCCAGAGCCTGAAAAATAAAAGGGCCTTTTGGTCTAGAATCCAAATTTGAGTTTTCTAAGCTCTGGTTAAGGCTCACCTGCATTGCCAGTATGTGTATACATGTGCTTTTGTGCATATATGACTTTGATGACTATGGCAAGACCTTGGAAAGCTTCACTAGATAAGTTGGCTGCTCTCCGAATGAGAGATTCTCAGATCCCTGGTCATCAACAGCAAATCCTTTCAAGGGGTCTGTCACATCTCTGATAAGGTCTTCTTCTTTTCCTCCTGCCTTTTTGTTGCTGTTGTTGGTGTGTCTTTCAGTTATTTCTGATTTGTGGTGAATCTGTCACAGGGTTTTCTTGCCATGGTTTGTTCAGAGGTGGGCTTCTTTTGCCGCCTCTGAGGCTGAGAGAGTAGGACTTGCCCAAGATGGCCCACTGGGCTTTCATGGACGAGTGGGGATTTCAAACATGGTCTCCCTCTTTACCAAGCATGGTTGGCCATTTCCTTAGGGCCATATCCCCATACCATATGTCCAAAGCATGGTGGCCTTTGCTAGGTTTTCTGTCTTGATCTGATGTGCCAAGTGGGGTGGAGAGGATGCGCTCTTTCGCCAGAAGCATGAAGCTTCCTTCCATTCCTCCCAGGCAAGTGCAGGGAGAGCTCTGCCATGAGGACTGTGTTGGGGGTCTGAGAAGCAGGTGATGAAGAAGGGGCTTGTAGCCTTTCACTGGATATAGCCTGAGTTGTTTAGCAGCCCCAGCCAGTTGTTCTGTCATTGTTCACTCAGGTTCCATAACTTTTGGGCGCACCTGCCTTTCTGACACTCCTGTTTCCAGTATGGCCGGTTATCTTGTCATCTTGTCAACACCCGCAGCCTTTCATGGCTCCTGTTGGTATCATTGCCTGTGACTAAAATCCTCCTAGACTGCTTGGGATTCCTGTTTGGTCGTCTTCCGCTTGTCCCCTGAGGAAGGTTTTCAAGCATCGCTGGGTAAACGTGAGGCTGGAGCTTCAGGAGCTGCTTGTCACTTTACAGCCTTGCAGCTCTGTTGCTTGTGTGCTGTCAGGCATTGTGCAGAATGGGGCCTCACTTCTCTTTCTTCTCATATGTGTGTGTGTGGATATATTTGATTTGGTTGGGACAGCCCAGCCAGTCCTCTTGCAAAAGGACAACCAAGCCTTTCCCTTGTTAAAAGAGGCTACGTGGAAATGAATGGTGATATGTAGTGACCAGTCTTACCTGATTTGAACTGTTTCTTTCCCGCTTTATTGCAGCACATAAGGAGAGGAGAACTGTTTTGAGTCCTGTCTGTGTGACAGCCATGGCAGAACTTGGGATGTATCCAAGCTTACTTGCTTCTTTGCTCTCCTGATCGTAGGAAGGCTTGGAGATTTGGGAAGGGAGCAGACTGTTGCCTGCGCTGCCAGCCTCAACAGCCCTGTTTTTCTTGCCTGTTAGCATCCTGCAGAAACCTCTCATCTCGCTTATCTCTCCTGCTGGGATAATTGATGAAATGTAGGAGCCGGGAAGGAGGCTTTGCAGTGGGAGGCAGGGCTTGGAGGTCCTACCCCTCGGACTAGTAGGACAGAGATGACCCCCCCCCCACCTTTGTTGCACGCTGGAAGTAAAAGTAGTCATGGGAACACTTGTGGTTGCCATGTCCTTCAGGTCATTTCAGACTTGTGGTGATTGTCAGGTGAACATTACACAGTTTTCTTGGCAAGATCTCTTCATAGAAGGTTTATCCTTGCTTTCCCCAGTGGGTTTCCATGGCCAAGCAGGGATTTGAACCTTGGTCTCCAGAGTTATAGTCCAACAGTCCAACCACTACAACATGCTGCCCCTCTAATGGGAACCCTTGCCATTGGAGTAACTGTGTGACCTGCAAAAACAGCAGCAGAGCTGAGCATATTAGCTGCAGCTTTAACTGTTTCCTTTAGTCATCCCTGTTATAGTAGCCCTCTGCTCTTGGCCAAGCCTTTAGGGGAAGGTGATGAATTTTTTGGACATGTTATTAAAACAAAGCAGTGACTTAGATGTTAACTACTGTAATAATGTTAGAGATACATTCTATGTTTCATTCTCAAACATCCTGTATTGTCTTGAGCGGAAACCAATTCTGACCCATCTTTAGAGGATGCTGTGTTTATACTGACTGCCATGTTGCCTTTTAAAAATGTTAACAGATGTTTAACATAAGTGTGTCTTGAGTATGTGACGACATGTTCAGCTCTTGCAGACTTCAAACATGTGTATGTGTACATGGCCAAAATACAATGAACTGATTTCTAAATCAATTTGGAGTTTGTTTCTGCATGGGGCCTTGCGGAGCAACATCTGCTGCTCAGTTCATAGAGGACCAGAGCCACCAGGAGCAGAAGAGTGTCCCTGCCCTGCTTCTGTGGGAGCTTGCCATCCTATTGATCAGATTCCAGCTACTTGAACCTTTGCCTCTGCTCTGACCTGGACCCTGCTGACCGGCAGCTTGCATCAGCATTTAGGAGAACTGGGCCAGACTGAAGCCGGCAGGATGCCAATGGCCAGAGTAGCTGTCTCCTGTCTGTAGCTTTGGGGAAATGCAAGAACAAAGCACCATGGTTTTGCCGCTCGCTCCTTCAGAAATCAAGATTGAAAGCAACATTTTAAATCATAAGATTTAAAAAATAACCTTGAAAATAAACAACTGTTACTTCTTTTAAAGGGCTAAAGAGCTGAAGGCACCAGATCCTGTCTGACTTTGGAAGCAGGGCCAGTTAGTCCTTGGATGGGAGACCACCAATGAAGACCAGCTGTTATGGGCTCTCTTTCAGAGGAAACCTCATTTGAGGATTCCTTGCTTAAAGAAAACCTATGACATTAATGGGGTTGCCATATGCGACAGGTGACTTGAAAGCATGCTCTCTCTTTCTCACATGTACACACGCACATTGACACTTCCCCAGTGCGCTCTGGTCTATGAGGATGAACTAGCCAGCCTGTTGTTCTCAGAGTGTTTTTATTGCTGTGTGCTTTGCATTCAGTAAACAGCTCTCTGGAGGCTGCTCAAAGTGAAGGGGAAAGGTGGCCTTTTGTTAAAAGCAAACCTGACGGCTCCATGGGGACTCATTACGCCTGTGTCCTCTGGGTGATACCTTCATCAATAGACCAGCATATTCTGCACTTGACCAGTGGATCTGTGTATGTTTTGGAGGAGGAAGATAGGGATAATTAGGGCATTCTTGCCAAGGGAATTGGCCACTTTGAGTGCCAGAAACATCAAGTCATTGGCTGCAGCAATGAGGTACCAGCAGAGGCTGGCATTCGCTTTGACATCTGGTACTGGATTTCATGTTATTACATCAGTGCCTCAGCAGAGACCTTTTGGCTGTTGTCATGCATCAGTTGCCAGCAGTAAATATGCCTTTAGTTTCTTGCTTTGAATAATTAGACATCTTCCAGCAAGAGATTCTTCTGCCTTCTGGATTGTGTTTGCATTGTGTTAGTGATTATTGTCACTTCTTTCCTGGGTGTACAATAATGCCGTCTGCCTATACCAGGGGTAGGCAACCTGCGGCCCGCGGGCCGGATGCGGCCCGGCAAGGCCTTGGGACCGGCCCCCGCCCGGTCCTGCCGCTGATTGCCGCCGGAGCCTTTGGCCTCTCGCGTGAGGGCGTGGGGCCTTTGGCCTATCAGGAGGAGGTGGGAAAGGGGGGGCAAGCAGCGGGCAAGGGGGGCAATTGTCTATAGAAGCCTCAGAAACGTGTATTTATATTAACATTGTTTTAAAAATCAGCAAATTTTTTTGCGTGTCTTCCATTTTTTAAAAAAAGTGTCCACCATTTGAAAATTTTGTCCTACATTTGTCCCGGTTTATTTATTTATTTAATTTTTTAAAAAAATATTTAATTATTTATTTTTTGGCTTCGGCCCCCCAGTTGTCTGAGGGACAGCAACCCGGCCCCTGGCTCAAAAAGGTTGCCTACCCCTGGCCTATACTGACTGGTAGGGTGGCTAGAAGGGCATCATTATTTATTACTGAGTTGACTTTGGATGAAAGACCTCTAAGATCCCTGGTCATCAGGTCTTGCAAACTCAGAGCCATGGCTTCCTTGATTGATCAATCCACTTGCAGTATGGTCTCCCCCTTTTCCTACTGCCTTCCATTAGTGTCTTGGCACTAAGTTTCAATGGTAGTGGGATTGTATGTTTCTGTGCAGCAAGAGGCTATGCTGCTGGTAGCCCTGCTATTAGGAGGGTCTCTCATGTCTGACCTGCTTTTGCAGAATAGGCAGACTCAGTGTGCCAAATGGCTCCTGGGCAGCAGCAGTGATGGACGATGACCCTGGCAGAGGATGTCTTAGCTGACTTCCAAAGAGTCAGTATTGGGCAGAGGGAGACACCTGTTGCCATTCCTTAATGCCATTTACCTTAAAAACCCGACACGACCCTAGAAAGGCATGGCATCCTGCATTGCAGATTTATCTGTTTACTTCTGTGCATTAAAGATATGCATTGTTGTGTCTTGCAGATTTTTAAAGGGGTCCAGAGAACAGCCCTAGAAGTGTATGATGCTGAAGATTTACTGGAGCTGGGCTAGCATGGCTCTTGACAGGAGGAGGCTATGGGAAATCTCCCTGGTTAACAGTGAAATGGGTGGAAATGTAGCAGAGATGTTAAAAAGCTTGTGTCCATGTGATAGTAGTCTTGAAATGTTTGTTTCCAGTCTGTGATGCCATGGAAAAGATTGGGCTTGTGTGTGTGTGTGTCGTTGTTGGGGGCTGGATCAGCCAAGATGCACAGCTGTTACCTTGGTAAGATGTGACTGTGGACGTGGCCCTTCTTCTGGTCCCATATGTTACCTTATTCTAACACACTTGGAGGCAAATTGGGGTCACTTCCTTGCAGAGCCCATGAATTGCACCAGAAGGGAGTTTTGGACTCATTCCTTATTCCTCAGAGTTAGGATTGGGTTGCACATTACAGGATTGTGTGTTTCCGAGAGGTCCTGCTTACGGGTGTTAATCTCTTTGAAACGGCTTTGGAATCTGTAGTTCTGTGATTATCTTGCACTTTTTCAGACGCACGCCTGACTGAACCGTTTACGGAGTTGCTGGTTTTTCTCCCTTTTTGAAGCCCTGGGAGTTGCTGTTTATGCAATTCTGTGTGGGGAGAAAAAATGTGTTCCTAGAATGAAACGGCTAAATGAGTTAAGACTTGCCTGTCTTAATTACAGGGCGGAGGATGAATCTAACACCGGCTGTTCTGCAGCCGTAAAGTTCTGTGTTCAGGAGATAGCTGTTCTGCAGCCACAGGAAGGGCCCTGGCTTCCTGGCAAGGCGTTGGCACCTGCAGTCACCACCGGTCACTTTTCAGGGGCAGCCCTGGAAGGAACCCCATCCTGGGCAAGCTTAGTAGTCCATCCAAATGACACTGGAACTGCCCAGAAAGTCACTTCTTATTTTTTAAAAGCGGGATTGTTTTATAAGACAATATCATATATGTGTGTTTTGAGGGGGGTAACCTCGTATTAGAGGGAAATTGTACCACCCACCTACCCAAGGGATGCAGTTCTTCATGTCTTTCTTTGCAGGAACAATTCCTCCCATCAAACTGGACAGGAAAGAATTTCCTCTAGGAACATCTGGGGGTCCTGAAAATGGTCTTTGGGGCCACATGTTCCCTGGAGGGGAGCTTGATGTGTTTGCTGGCATTAGGGCCATGACTCTCTGGTCTGTTCTAGGAATTTAGCACTACCTTTGCCTCACCCCAGGGAGAGGTTTGCCAGTGGGGAGGGATGCTTTGGAGGCATGTGGCTGAGCAGGACCTCTTCCTCCGGAGCAAAACACAGACCATTCCAAATCCTTTAGCTTTTTCCTCTGAAAAAGGATGCTTCCATTTTGCCTTTTATTTCACAGAAGTAGTGAGCTGAAAGATATCACTGGGCTTTTCTTCTCACAGCCTTCATGTCGGGAGGTTTGTGGAGTAGCTTTCTTTGCAATCAGACCGTAACTTCAAATGCACAATATTGCATAAACAGCCAGCTCCCTTTTCCTGTGGATGGAGTAGGAGTGTGTGAAATTCTTCTCTTATGGCTCATGGGTGTTCCTTGGAATTCATTTGGCCCACACCAGGTCATCTCTTTAAGGGGTAATGAACTGCCTTCATACATTAACCTCTTCTTTTCCCATATGACAAAGAAAAAGGGGGATTGCAAAACCCAAGGACTATGAGCTGGGGAGTAAATGGAGAAAGCAGCCCGTTAACTGAGAAGCTGGTGCTGGGGGCAGTGCTCTCCCTTCCTTCCTTCCTTCCTTCCTTCCCATACCTAACTGTGGGAGTCCCTATTGCAGTGGTACAACCTCCTTTTGCTAAATCATGGTTTTTACAAAATGTTGGTAGGTTACATGGCTATCAAAAAGCAGCTTATCCTGTATTTTCCTACTCAGAAAAGATTTCTGTATTTGTCATTGGTACTAGGATGGAAGCTGTTGGTTAGCAAAGCTAAAGAATCAGGCATATAAGACAGTATAAAAACATCTATGGTGTGGATCCAGATTTAGTCGTACTTAGAGGAGACCTATTGATATTGAGGTCCCTCTGATTTCAAGGGTCATAACAAGCTCCAGTTGACTTAAGGGAGTCATTGGTTTCAGAGGGTCTAATGGTCTAAGTAAGACGAAATCTGGATCCAGCCCATAGTTGTGTTCTCCCACTTCTCCTTCTTCTTTTAATACAACCGTTGACAAGTACGTGTTTTCTGTGGTCCATGAACCAGCACATTTGGGTCCAGAGCTGGTATTGTTTCTGCCTCAGTGTGGAAAAGGACTTTGAAAGGTGTCATCTTGAACAATCAAAATTGCCGTGTGCTTGTGTGTGGACCAGATGTAGTAATATTACAAGTCTGGGCTAGCAGGCAGGAAGATGCAAATAGATGTAAACACCTACCACTCATTTCACATGAGCACCTGGGATGTAAGAGGCTGTGTTGGGCATAGAGTGCCAAGTTGGCAGCAAATGTGGCTTTCAAATGACTGGAAGGATTAATTAGTAGAAGATTGACTGCTGCAGCGGAGGTGGGCCCCTCTTAATGGTTCTTGCCATTGTGCCTTGCGTTTTGCTCAGAGGGCTGGCATTTGCCATGGAGAATGATGGCCTCCTTTAAAGCTGCACCTTATCATTCCAGAGAATTTTAGTGGAGTCCATGCTCTTGAAGCAAAGCAGACACTTTATGGCGCTGCTACTAGATTCTATCTGTTGGTGCAAAGTGTTTCTGAATGGGTGTGCGTGTGTGTGTGTGTGTGTTTGCATGCCACTGACAAAAGGCTCACGTGTCCCAGTTCTTCCCTTCCGACTCAGTTCCCACTGCAAGGGTTTTTTTGTATAGTTTTTTCATTAAACAACAAAACATGCAAATGCATACAAACTTTCTGTATCTAAAAGACATACAAGGAACAAAACAAATCTAACTAATAACAAACAGAACTAACTAAACACTAACTTTTTTGTATATATATTTTTATTAAACAACAAAACATTCCCTTCAATCAGAATTCACATAAAGACTCAGAACAACAGTACTGACTGAAAAGAGAAGTCTGTTGCTGGTTCTTTCTTAAAACGTTCTTCTTGTGAAAACTGTGTGTGTTTGTGTCTTTTCCTAGAAAGCCTCAGTGAGCCCCCCCCCCCCCAAAAAAGAAAAGACATGGAACCTGGGCACCACAGCCTTATTTGAAAGTTTAAAAAGGCAAGTGATTTAGCTCTGACACAGTAGGCACTGTTGTGTTTCTTGGGCTTGACAGCAGATGTTGTGGATTGTTAACCTTTGATCATCTCCAAAGGTTAACAATCCATGACTTGGCAGACCTTGAGTTCTCTAGAACGACAGGGAAAAATAAAAGGACCCAGCCTAGTCTGGCCTCAGCCCTCCTTTCCTGGACAACGGAAGAACTGCAAAACGCCAGGCCTCTTTGAAGGAGAGCCTATGAATAACCTTTCTTGCAGATAGCACCCAGCGCTCCTCATTTCAGCAGCTGCACTCCCCTTCCGCTGTCTCTGGTAATTCAAGAACATCCTGTCTCATGTTACCCCTCTTCTTGCATGGGGTGCATAGCATGAGTACCACCTTGCACCTTCACGCTCAGGTGCCACAAATTCATTCTTTTGTATGTAGGTTACCGGATTCACAAGGCAGATTTTAAACTAGTGTCTTGTGAGGGTTCAAGGATCATGTGAAGTTCTCACCTCTTTGGTTTCTTGGTCTGTGGAGCAAAATAGAAATGAACCAACGCATAGCCTGTTCACGTTTTGCTTTATTAAAGCAGCCTGACACATATATGCAAATGTATTTCTATTCACTTGCTACTCCAGTTAGATCCCCCCTGCACCAAACTACTGGTCTTAGAGGAAACAGTGGGTTAAAAACTCTTCATCGCCAAAGGAAATCTTAAACTATTTCATGAGATACATCTTTATGACAAAAGAGTTGCATCAAGAAGAAAATTGTCATTGTCAGTGTAAATTATCAAGAAAATGAGTAGCAGTTAAGGTCTACTAGAGCTGCATAAAATCCCTCTTGAACTTGCTTAGAGTACCTAATCCTTGTCACTCCTACTACATTTTAAACTTGGGGGAACAATCCACAAATGTTCCTCGAAACCTTTCAGTACTTGACTCTTGCTGTCAATGCAGCCCATCAGTTTCTGGAAAGCAGAGATTTTAAAGCGCATTGAATGGATTTGGATGCAACCTTCAGCTAGGACTTGTTATCAGCAGTGGAATTAAAAGACACCACAGCAGCTCTGACAAACCGGTTCATTTGGGGCACTCTCAGAGTTCAGCGTCGTCTTAATAGTAGAAGCCTAAGTTGAGATGGCCTCACATGCAGCTGCCAGCCCAGTTTGTATGAAAATCCTTCTCATCATCCCGCTTTCTTTTTCTACTGGAATGTTGTTTTCCTGTGAAAACTCTATTGGGCTGCAGCTGGCTTCCTGGAATGTGCTTCCAAGAGAGAGTTCACTCTGATGTGAGCGCAAGGGTGTGCCTCTGAAACACAGGAAGCAACACAGCGGCTCCTTTCCAGAGTGCCATGCGCGCCTGCCTGGTCTGTGGTGGGGAAAGGACTTCATCTGGGAAACGGTGCTTTGTGAACAGCAGACCCCAATTTGCAGTGGCTGGAAGGGCCCCTTGGCCAAGGCAACCCAGTGGACCAACAGCAATGGGGAATTGCCACACTGCTGGTGCTGGACCCCCAAGCCAACCGTTCATCTTTGTCTGTAATAATTTTCATGTGTAGTGCACATATCCATTGAGGAGAGAGTGCCGCTAGTATTTGGGTACTGTTGTATGCCAAGGGAAGCTTCACTTGCACTAAGGGTTGGTAGGCAAAGCTTGGAGGATCATCTACAGAGGCCTGAAGAAGGGTTGGCAAAGCAAAAGCCATGCCAGACCTATGTGCAGCCATGAGTGAGCAAGGGGTTTCTCTATTTCTGTGGGGTGGAATAGAAGGGTTTAAGTCAGCCCATGAAATCCAACAAGTGTCCTTGAGCAGACCAACCTCCTGTCTTCTCAGAGGGACTGAAGCACCATTTGGGATTTTACAAGAAGGGCCACCCTACAAAACTGTTATGTTCCTTCCTCCCCGTTCGATGCCTTCACAATCTGGAGGGACCCAGTTTCTTTTATGGGCTGCTCTTTGAACCATTGGGCCTGAGAGGTTGCATTCAGTGCCATCAACCCAATGTGGCAGAGATGGCACGTTTTAAGAGTGAGCTGCCTTGACTAGAGTGAAAAGAAGGGGTGGGAATCCTGTCCCTCCTGCTCTTGGTAATCGGTACCTTGTCTAATTAACACTTTGGATCAGGCTCTGGGGGGCTTCTTGGCTAGCTTGCTAGGAGACAGCCTGGCAGCAAACGTAAGCTGAAACCGCCTTGCTTTTCAGAATGGGGTTCTGGCTTGTAAAAGGATATTTCTTTCCTATTTACACGCATGTCTTCCAATTTAACATCAGAGATGCTTTTGTCAAAATAGACTCTTGCATTCCTCATGCTGCCCTGGAACGTTGTTTGGTGCGGTCATATGACTGCAAAGCTACCGCCGGCTGTAAGTTGCTGAGAGCGCAGACTGGTTAGTGGGGTTCCCAGCAATGTCCAGCATGCCCAATTTCGCAGCGGCTTAGAGGCGCCCCTTGGAAAGTGTCAGCTCTAAGCTAATTAGGTGTGGAGCGTTTGCTCTATAGAAGCTGATGGTGGTTGTGGCAGTAGTGTGTCGCCCACTTGCGGCGGGATCCTTGGGCTCATTCTTGCTCCTGCTGGCCAACAGCAACCAAAACGTATTACTCACCGTTGGAGCATGCACTGAATGTATTCTTAGCTATTTCTTTCAATCACTCAGCTATCAAGTACCGGGCAAATCAAAAAATAGCTCTGGACTGATGTGAGACTGTCTGCATATTGTTTACAGGATATTTCAGAGCTGGGCAATATTTACTGTGTCTGAGCGGCTGAGGCAGTAGTAGTTGGTGCCACGGTGCAGAGGCAGCAAAAACAAAAGCCATGTGAGGTAGGGCTTCACAGCTGAAGCCGTTGGCACAGCCTGCTGGGAAGGACAGTCGTGTTTGGCAGAGGCTGGCCTTGGAAGCTGTTTCGTCTTTGCAGAGTTATGAAGGCTGAAGAAGACCCTGAAGATGGAGAAGACGTGACCAGCAATCCGAGTTAAGCGGAGGGCAGCCAGGATGAGCGCCGGAGGGCAGCGAGACTCTAGATGACCAAGGGTGGTTACCTTGGACTCTCTGGCGGCCTCCCTCCCTCCCTATAGCTGCATGTTTGATACATCGCTTGCTCTCAGCTGCAAGGACCTGGGAAGTCTAGGATGAGTTGCCTGTTTTCCTGTGCCCTTAAAAACACAGTAGGTATCACAGTAGCTTTTGGCAGTGTGGCTTTAAACCTGTGCCTCCCTGGTTTTCCTTCTCCCTTGCTGATGTGGCCTGATTTACAGCATCACCTTGTTTCCATTAACAGCTCTTTGAGCATTTCTTTTGATTTACAGATGCTTTGCATAGTAGGAGGCGAGTCAGTTGACACAGTGCAGAAAATGTCAAGGGCCGTAGGTTTCTACCCAGGAGCGTGTGCTGAACCAGGAAGCTTTTTTCATTGTAACCTAAGCGCCTTAACTATGGCCGATCCATTGTTTCATGTTCTGTGGGGCTTCATTTTGAGAGGAGATATAATTTCATTGCTTTTCTCTGTCTTTGTAAAATGGAGAATTAAATGGCAGAGCCATTCTGGTGCTTTTTTTATTTGTACAGGGTGCACCAGATCAGCGGTTACTTTTTCAAATCAGGGAAGACAGTTTGCTTAAACTGTTTGTCAGACTGATAGTCTCCCTACAAACGCCTGGTCCTTGTCCTGAGATAATGAAGGATGCGGGGGTGAGGAGGTGGCTGGTGTGGGAAGACCAGCGAGTTGGAAAGGAGGGGAGTTTTGCTCATCCTCTGCAGAGACTATGTAGGAAAGCCCCAGCAAGTTCAAGGGGAAGACTTACAAGTCTTAAAGGCTGCTCCAGTCTGTTCCTTGCAAATACCTCCTCTACCTGTGTTAGTGGAAATGTAAAGGAGTTCCCAAGCCCATATTTCTGTTTCTCTTGCAATGTCAGATTTGCTCCTGAAAGCTACTAATGAGTTTTCCATCCAAGGATTGTTGTGTTTGCTGCTTTTGCTAGTGGAGAGTATGGTAAGGGAAGGGGGAGTTACTCACTGGAGCATGTTGCAGAAGAGTATTGCTGAAGACTTAGACTTGTAGGCTGAGATATGAAAACACACTTGGTTTCATGTCACCATAATCTCACAGAGAACACAATTAGCCATATACTGTAGTCAAATGCTGTGGCTATTAGTTTCTGTGCAAACTTTGCTCACTGACTGAGCGAACTAAATCTTGGCACAGATGCTATGATCTGAATTCTAGATGTAAAAGTACACTTGGACATGTGAGTGACTGTGAGCTACTGTATTCGAGATCCTTTTCTGAAGCCGTTCATACTTTGGGATTGTGTGTTTAAATCTGGTTGCAGGGAGGGGAAGGGTTTAAATATGCTTGTGGATTGCTTTAATTGTCCTGTACATCTGTCCTCTCACATTGGGAGCCATCCCTCACTGTCAGAGGAATGAGTGGCGTTAAAGCCTGGTCAGTACGTGCAGCAGAAACGGGGCGTTTGGTTTGGGGAGCCATGTCTGAAAGCTCCCTCCGTGAGAAAGGAGTTGCTAAAACCTCTTCGCTACTGATGGCCAAGTTTAGCATTTCCTCCAGGCATGTCAGTCACTGTGTCATCTTTGGTGGTTCCAGCAACCAAGTCAGATGCACATATCCAGATTGTACTATTGGACTTCCATGTACTGTAGCACTACTGTATCTGTTGCGATAGACTCTTACTATTTACTCGACACTCTATTTTCCCCATAAACTACCATAAGAAAGCAGTGTGCTTGGTGCTATGGCTCGGTCTTTCTTGCGCTCTGGAAGCAGTAGTGTGTCTTACTACTTCTTTGTGGACAAAATCATTTGTCCCACTGTTTGGATAGGGAGGTGTGCTGCCCTTCAGGCAGAGATCAGTCTCCCTTTTGTGGGGGGAAATACTAATGAAGTAGGCTTGGAAGTAGAAGAATCTCAGAAAGGACAAATTCCTGTGCATTTCAAACGTACTCCTTAATTCTTCCTCTGAAAAGCCTCTGATTGAAAAACCTGCAAGTCTTTTGTAGCTGTAGCGGAGAAAGCTTGGTCTTCAAGCCAGGAGAAGAGGGACATTGTTTTGAAACTTTGAGGGAAGACTGCTTGAAACCCCAGTAGTTTTCCCCTCTCAAAACAAGAAATGCCGAGAAAGGTGGAGAACCTCGATTGTGTTGCTGGAAAGAAAATGAGGTGCCTCACCACAAATCCAAAAGGAATGCTGCCTCCTTTCAGCTGAATGCTATGCCCTGTTAACCCTGACCAGGAAACTCTGGGAACAGGCAGGAGGGGAAAGGGAACCAGGTTCCCCAAAGTTACTTCTGTTTCCTTAGACCTTTAATTCTGCAGCGGAGGAAAAGGGCAATTTGAGAATTGGCTCAGGAAACTGCCTTTTTCATGGCCATGCCATTGAGCCTTCTAACCTGTTGTCATCTACTCCGGCTGGCAGCTCTGGCTCTTGGGCCAAGTGAAGCCAGGAAGAGTGAGGTTGTTCCCATCAGCTTCTCCTTCTGATTCGTTTAACTGAAGCTGTCAGTCAACCTGAGACCACCTTCGCCATCTCAAAGAGAGATTGCAGTGCAGAGACACAGTGCTGGTGGCTTTTAAAATGACTGAACAATGTGTAAAACTAACTATTTTGGAAGTCCAAATCCACATTAATGTAATATTGTACTTTTATTAGGCCAAATAAAAGGTCACAGAATGTTTCAGCTTTTGAGGTCTATTAATCAGGCAAGATTGGGTGGGATGAATGAACTGAAGTTGCTCTGAGAATCCAGAAACACCTTGTCAGCCTGGCTTTTCCAGGTAACTGGGTTGACATCTCTGAAATCACATCCCCGTCCCCCCAACCGCCATCTGACCACATATCTGGTAAATAATACTTTTCTCCCCCATTTCTCCCCTTCTCTCAGTGTTACAACCAGGCTTGGGAAGCAGAGGCTCTTCTAGTGTTCCTGGATGAATTCCATTGCTGGAGAGTAAACACGTTTCTCTTGCGTTCTCCCCACAGTTGACTGCAGACTGGAACAAATACGATGACCGATTGATGAAAGCAGCTGAAAGGGGCGACGTGGAGAAGATCTCGTCTGTCCTCACCAAAAAGGGAGTGAACCCCACCAAGCTAGATGTGGAAGGGAGATCTGCGTGAGTAGAAATGGGCTTTGACGTCAGCCGCTCTGGGGCTGCACAGCAGGATCTCCTCCAGTTCCTCTGGCTTCTCAGGGGGACTGTAGATCCTCCTAGATCATCGTGCATTGTCTTTTTTTTAGAGAGATGCTAGTCTTTCTCTTAGGTCTTTCCTTTCCTGATACTAACTTGTTTTAATAACTGTTTCTTGAAAAGTGCTTATTTGTGCTTTGGAAAGGGGCCATATAAACACACTAGTTAAATCAAAAGCTGTTCAATCTTACATTTGAGGAAGAGCATTTCACATTTGCAGAAAACATGTCTTTTTTTGGATAGCCAACTCTATTGGTAGTTGCAAAATATCTATGTGAAAACTGTGGTTTGAAGTCCTTTTGCACACAATTATAGCATTGGCATATGCTGTTGTTGTGATCAGTGAGAACTCAACCTGGCATATGTGTTTGTGGTACTCAGCAAGTGTTCTTCCTGTTTAAGGCAAAGGATACTCTGTAGTTAATACGCTTTTTTAAAAAATAAGGCATCGACTTAGGGTCATCTCGGTTCTCAGATTGACCTTTGAGGTGGGTTGGTGATCGTCTCAGCTCTCCCCATCTGGACTGTGATGCTAGCGGTGGTGGCAACCCTACAACCACTTAATCTAATGAAAGGCTGGGCTGAAATTTCAGCTGGGGGCTTCCTCCCCCTTATTTTCAACATCCGCCATTGTACTAATAACAAACACTAAAGCACAGTGTAAATTGTTTCAAAAAGAAGGATCAGTATTGATTGAGGCTGAAAGACTGAGGCAAAGAGGAAGTCCACAGATATTTTGCATCTAATAAAATTGGCTGTCAAAAAAATCCACATCCCTGAAGTACCCAGCAAAGTGTTAGCAGAGAGAGAGAGTTTTTCTCTCAATTCAGGAGAAGAAAGCGTGGAAGTGACTTTTTTTAACCACATCAACAATAATTAAGTACAGTGCTGCTTATCACCTTCCCCCAGGCGCTGTGACTGACACATGCATGTACACACAGACTTAAAAGAGAGTCCCAAATGATGTCCATATTTGCTAGACAACCCGCATGCATCCATCCCTGAAGATGATCTTGCAGGAGAGCGCAGGGGCTGGACATGCGGAGGGATGTTTGTACTTGTTGGCTTGAGCGTGTGCAGCAGGGTGGAGCTGACCTGAATAGATCTGATCCAGCTGGCTGAAAAGCAAAGGACTGGGTGGTCTGTGCCAGGATTTCTCAACAGCAACAAAAACTTGGGCTATAGCTGGGGTGTGTATGTGGTTTGCTTCATAGATTTTCTGGGGAGGAGGAGAAGAAAAGACTCCTATCTTTCCCATGTGGTTCGTATTACTTTGTGGCATCTGCTCTGCTTGTGAGCCCCTTTATTTGCTGCTTCTCCCTGAACTCTTGCACTCACACGTGATCGGGGCAATATTTGTGGTAACTTCAGAACCATCTAAGTACCCAGAGCAAAGACATTTTCAATAGCGGTCTCAAATTACCCCACAGAACTGTTTTCAGTCTTAAATTGGACGTGGTGAGAACTCCTAATGCTAGGGGTTATTCTGCAAGATTTATACTGAAGGGTTTGTGGTGAGTGACTTTGGGTGGTTGGCACTGAAACCCAAGCCACCCCTGGAATCATGCCACCTGAGGTAAAAGCCAGCTGTGGAAGACTTTTCAGGCACTTTTGCCCACTGTCTTGCATGGGGTGGGCAACAGTTCTGCCATGGGACACTGGATGGGCATTTATGTCAGAGTAAATGGGCATTCAGTTGGACTGTGACCAAGGCATCAGAAAATCTCATTTCCTATCTTCTTTTACTTTAGATTTCACGTTGTAGCATCCAAAGGAAACCTTGACTGTTTGAACGCCATTCTCATACATGGGGTTGACATTGTGGCTACCGATGCAGCAGGTATCCTTCCTTGTTTAAAAACCTAAGAATTCCAGCCTTCTGAAAACTGAGGGTGTATGTGTGAGAGAGAGATCCTGTAACCCTATCAGATGCCTAGAAGATGTTTTCCAGCTTGCATTCTGGATTTCTTGCTGGCTGCAATGTGAGAAGGGTATGTCCTGTGGAACTGAGAGGGCAGAAAAGGATTCAAACTGAGGTGGGCCATGCACAGCACCTGTGCTTCATGCACCACATACTCATGTTTGTGCCGTTTTGATGGCAGAGACATGACCCCTGGCAATTTTTCTTTGAAAGCAGGATGTGTGGGTAACATGCACCTTTTTGAAAAGCAGAATTACTATGTCCCTGGAAGTATCATTCTGCTATAAAACATGGTGCACTTCTCCCGTGTACTTTCATTTCAAAGGAAATTGTGGCTTATTTGTTATTGCTGTTGCTGCCAGAGTTCGGTGACATGGCAATAGCAGTCGTTGTGTGGCTCCTGTTGAGTTGGTGGAGACCAGTGCCTCTCTCTAACTCCCCAGGAGGTGGCTCATCCTGGTTTAAAGTGATTGACACCTTGGCATAGATTAACTGTAAATTATACATCCCTCACTCAAATCCTGTGTGTGTTGAAATGTGTCATCTGGTGAAGTAGTCGTTATTTTTAGCACCATCTGTGGGCAACCCACAATCCATTTATATGTCTAGGTCTGTGATGTTTCTTACTTGAACACTTTAGCATGTCTTTTATGACTCTGTTTAGTGACTCTTTGCCATTGTAACCTCTCTAGGAAGGAATGCTCTACACCTGGCTGCAAAGTATGGGCACGCACTCTGTCTGCAAAAACTGTTGCAGGTACTGAATGCTTATTTTATTTATGTAATTATTTATTTGATTTGTATGCTGCTTCTTTACCAAAGTGGCTCCCAGAAAGAGTCACTTTAAAAAACATAACAATGAAAATAATTAAAAACAGGGCAGGAGCAGCCTTTCCACTCCTGCTTATGAGCAAGAATCCTGTAGCCTAGCAGTTAAGCACATCCTCTGCAAAATTATTAGGTATGGGATGATGCCAGAGGGCTGTAAAACCACCGCAAAGGACACTTCCGCTTCAGTTTGTGTAAGCATTTTGGGAACTGAATCATCCTTCAAATGCCTAGTCTGTTGTGAGATCTGCTAATTCTAAGTGCTGGAATTATTAAATAGGGGCCTAGTGGTGATAAAAATGTGTTTGGCTGTTTTTGACAGTACAACTGCCCAACAGAAAATGTGGATCTACAGGGTCGTACTGCCCTTCATGATGCAGGTAAGGGGTGCTCCTCCTTTGGAGCAGTTGTGTTTTAACTACTATGAAAAGGCCAGTAGTCGCCCAGCCATGTGCATAGCTACTCGGTTGCCATAGGTAGGTGAGGAGTTTCTCCAAACTTTCAGCCAGGAAAGGTTTAAGAAATTAGAGGGGAGAGGTTCTCTTTCTTCCACATGATCTCTATGCCCCAGATGACCAAGAACAATGTAGGTAGGTAGGTAGGTGAGCTAGAAAGAACATGTAGTGTTGACACTATTGCAAGGTTGATGTTAAGATGGCTTCTCCCCACATAATGGAACATGCTGGCACAACATTTTGAATGTTACTTCAGCTCCTTTCAAGCCTTTTCTTGTTGTTCAGCATTTGTGGTTGGAAATATTCCTGTTGTTCCATTACCACTGATGGCTACTAGTTACTATTAAAGCAGAATATAAACTTATAGAGAGCAAATAATTTGCTTGTTGTGTAATTTCCCCTTTGGAGTTAATAATGTGGTGTTCCTCTGTTTCCCAAAGCAATGTCAGATTGTTCCTCCAGCATACAATTGCTGTGTGACCATGGAGCCTTGGTGAACGCCAGAGATGCAGTAAGTCTGACAAAGGCCCTTCAGAGAGTCTCTCTCGCAGCCCTGTCTCCCACTGACTAGATACAGTTTGCTATGCCTTTTCTTTAATATTTCCTTCCCTTCCTTCTAGGATGGAAGGACCCCGCTGGTGCTGGCCACTCAGATGTGCCGTCCAACCATCTGTCAACTTCTTCTTGACAGAGGGGCTGATGTCAATGCAAGAGACAAACAGAACCGGTAATGCATCTCTCTAGCACCTATTGAATGTTGTTGGTGTTGTTGTTATTTGCTGTCACCTTCGCTTCACCTTACAGTGACCCTATAAATGAGGGACGTCTGGTTGAGCCCAGCTCAAGTCTTGCAAATTCAGAGCACTCTATCTAACTGTAATGCACTCTTCCTCTTTTTCTACTGCCTTCTACCTTACAAAGTCTAATTATGTTTTCTAATGAGTCGTGTCTTCTCATGATATGTCCAAAGTACAATGGCCTCGGTTGAGTAATTTCTTTCTCTCTGTCTTTCAGGACCTCTCTGATGTTGGGCTGTGAATACGGCTGCAAGGATGCTGTGGAAGTTTTGCTCAAAAATGGCGCAGATGTCTGTTTGGTCGATGCCCTTGGCCATGACTGCTCTTACTATGCACGGATTGGGGACAACGTTGAAATCTTGGCTTTGATCAAGGCTGCTGTGGAGGACTCCAGCAAAGGTATGCTGGCCTTCTTTGGGAGGGAGAGAGGGGGAAGGAGTTGTAAAAGTGAGAATCTCCCCATCCCTGTATTCCTGGGATGTTCTTCTTGTTTTCAACTTCATTTTGGCACAGGTTTCAATTCTGATCTGGACATGATTAGCAAGTTGGAAGGCATCATTTCAGCTTGTTAAGAATATGTCAAATTTTGTCTTAAACTCTGTATAAAATTGGATGGAACAGCTAACATAAAACAAATTGTGCATTTTTTTGTTTTTGTTTAGCAAGTTATGAAGTTATGAAGAAAGGGCAGCCACTCCCAAAGGTAAGGATCCTAGCTGATGTTTCTCATGGAGAGCGGTTGTTGCAGGTGCACAGCCAAGATGGATTTTGCTTCCTTGGCGTTTGGGAGGAGATTTTGCCATTCAGGAAAGATTGGTTATTGGTTTCCCAGCCATCATAAAAGACTGCAGACTTGCTCAAAATGAACAGCATCCCCCTCCTCTCCCCAATTGCTGGTGACATCTGCTGTCCAACATCCCCACCTCCTGGACTTGTTTGGAATGCAAGAACCTCCATTTGCCTCCCTGGTTCTGTAGCTGCCTATGAGGCAGGTCACTAATTGAGTTCTCTGTCACATTCTTGCCAGGATAATGTGACTCGCCTTGTATTTTTGCTTACTGGGGGTGTCTTTGTGTTGTGTAACAGGTGGCCAGCATGCGGCCAAAGTGGACTCAGCCTAACATCTCTGAAGAAGCCAGCTTTAAGCCGTGCCAGAGGGAGCAATGGAATGTGCAGGTGAAGGAATGACCCTGGCCTCTCTCTGAGTTGCTCTCTGTTTAGAAAGCTTCACTTTCAAAGCAGTAGGAAATTTCCACCATCATTACTCCTAGGAAATCCTAGATTTGCTGGCAAGTTCTTTCCAACGTCCTGCGGGTGGGGAGGGGTCTGTGGTACAAATGTTAAAACTGGTAGCATTCACACCTTGGAAATGTGACCGTGTGTGGACTGCAGTTCCTGGAATTTCCTAGCCAGTGTGACTAGTGGCAATATGCATGAGGAAATGCTTGCAAACTTGACCTGGGTGTCTCCAAACAGCTTATTTATTTTATTTTACAGATTAACCCCAAACATCATTTCTTGTTCTGGAGGCTTAAATTGTGCAGTTTCAAATTTTGTATAAATAATAAACAGATACCAGGTTAAAGTGAAGTTGTCGCCTTCTCTTTGTCGTTTGGATCCCCTCATTTGAAAAGTAATTTTCCCCTCAAGTTCTTTATCCAAGAATTAACAGAGAGTTTGGGACCGAGGAATTTCATCCCTGGCAGACCCAAGGCAGACCTTCAAGCAGATGCCTTGGGCTCATGGCAAGGCTCTTGGTTTCAGAGCTGTGGGGCGCAGGGACAAGGCTTGGGCTGAAGCCCCAACTAGAGCTGGCTTCCCTCAGCTGTTGACAGGCTTGAGATAAGCAGCTGCTGTGAAGTGCTCTGATGGCCTCTTAAGTGCAGGAACAAGAAAAGGCAGCTGTTCCTGGCCCCTTGCCATTTTTAGCAAGGTTGCTCTCCAGCGCTGAGACTGAGTCAAGATATGTTTGCATTTGTTGCATCTTAACACAAGTTGCTGTAAAGCCTGTTTGTGATAAGTGCTCTGGATCTGAAGGTGCGTCCTTTTTTGTTTCAGGACTTGGAAAGAGAGAACGAAGACTTGAAAGGCAGGCTTAGGGAGATCCAGCAGGAACACCGAATCCTACTAGACAGAATAGGTGGGCTGCAGCTACAGCTGAATGAGGTAACCAAAAAAAGCTCCAATAACTTTTAGAGCCTGTCAGAAAATACACTGGATAATGTGAAGGCAGATTCAAAGGCTACAAATTACCTAAAGGCCCCCATAATAACTTTTGGCCATGACTCACAAGACCCAGTTGTGCTGCTATGATGGTGGGGACCTTTAGGTAATTGATAGCCTTAGACTCTGCCTTCACGTTATCCAGTGTATTTTCTGGTAAGTTCTAGTGAGGAAAGAAGGATACTTTGCCAGCCTCAGGTTTGATGCTGCCTTCAGCTGATTTCATAGAATCTCTGTCCTCAAATTGACGGGTGGTTGTTGTTTTTTTGCTTTTCTATCCCTGAACGATCTAAAACCTATTATTTTACTGTATCTATCTGTTTACTTTTTTACACCACCTTCCTTTAAAGCAAGCTGGCAAATATTAGACGTAATCATGGAAAAATAAAACCTACAAAAATCAATTGAAACAAATGAAAAATAGTAGAACAGCAGTAAAAAACCAGAAATATAATTTAACCGGCCAAATTGCTGTGTTCCAAGTATTGCAAAACCTATGAATTCTAGCAATAACTTTGGTGGGAATTCTATATAAACTTACACTGGCAAAGCGTTAGGAAGAAACTCTTCTAGAACATGGCCACATAGCCCGAAAAACCCACAAAAAACTATGGATGCCGGCCATGAAAGCCTTCAACTTCACATTACACTTTATGATTTGCATGTCTTTTTTTGTTCTGTCTTGCAGGAGCAAATGATTGCTGATGATCTTGAAAGTGAGGTAAAGAGAGGAACAAAGTGCATCTCCATCCCCTGCTCTGTTTATTAGATACCTGAGGGTCAGGTTCTGCCAGCTCCTTTGCCATTTGGGGAATATTTAGCTTGAAATAGTGAAGTAGGGATGGTCTGAATATTCTTGATGTTTTGGCCTAGTTTTAAGCATTCATAGCACTAACAATAAAAACTTCTTTGCACAGCTTCCCTTGAGTTACATAAAGTCCATTTAAGAATCAAGTAACACTGCAGTCAGATCTAGTCTTCCTTGGAAATTGGGTCCTCTCTGAGGGCTGGTTTTATTTGAGCCATGTGTCAAAGCTATATCATTTTCAGGTCTAGAAAGTGAGAGGGACACCCCTGTCTGCTTCCTTTTAACCTGAAAGATTTCCATGTTAATAATATTCCTTGGTGCTTAGTTTTGCCCTTTGGTGTTTATGTTCACTTTCAGAAGGCTGAGCTCAGGAAGCTTCTGACAGCAAAAGAAAAGCAGCAAGAGGAGAGCCTGCGAATGCTTGAAGCTCTGAAGTTGAAGCTGAGGTTCTATGAGGTGCGCCCTTTAACTGGGGAGGCCTAGATCCTTTCCTTAGCAGCCCTGCACAGTATTAGGTAGAAGACTGAGCTTAGGGGGCCCTCTGGCCCTGGCACACACCTTGTTAAAATGGATGAAACCTCTCCCATCTTTCAACTGGATTTTAAATGAAGGAAACTTTCCCTGTGTGCTTTCTCTACTGTGGCTATGAATTAATTTTGAAATTGCAAGTTTCATTCTAGCAACCCATGTATTAGCCAGTTATGTCATTGTCTGAACTAATATTTGTTTTTATTTCAGAGTGACCATGCAGCATCTGGAAGCAGTTTTAGTAACAGTACGTATTCCTTATCGGATATTATTCTCTTAACCATCTTCCTTCCCAATCCATTCCCAGTTCTCTTGTCAAGACATCCTAATTTGACTGGATATGGGAGCTTTTGGATTCACAACCACAAAGAATAACTCAGGTGTAGTGTATGTGTGTATACGTGTGTGTGTGTGAATAGACACAGCAACTGAATAAATGTGGTTTACTTAGGGACTAATCAAGGAACAAGATAATACAGCTCTTGATGTATCTGCCCATGCTGCATACAGATACCATGTTTCATGGTTTTAACAGACTAGAAACTTATGATACAGGAGGATGTTCAAGGCTGCTGGTGTCAGGCCCTCCAGCCTCCACAGGGTTCATCCTTGCCTGTCTACTTCCATTTCTCCTCATAGCATGGGGTCTTGGGGTCCCAGCATGATCAGCAGTAGGAGCGATGATAGCCATTTTATGACTGCCAGGATTTGCTGGTGTCCATTGGCTTTTAGCTTGCCATTCTCCAAGTCTGCTTCCTCATCCTTTTAAAAGAGAAGCTGATTTCCTTAAACAAAGTCTTGTGGGATTTTAAACAGTGTTGTTGTGGCACATGCCAAGGAATGCAAATGCTGCAGCTGGTGGCTGCATGTGGCCCTTGGCAGTGAGGGTTTCCTGAACACCTTGGAGGCTTTCCTTGATGATGATGATGATGGTGATTAGAGAAAAGCACGTCAACTGAAAAACTGCTTTTGGGGCAAAAATGGACCCCAATAGGCTTGTTTTGTTTCCAAATACCATTTCATCCCATTCCCCCAAAACAGCAAAACCAGCACTGTATCAGTGTGATAGGAAGTCACCTGAGAGTTCACTTATGGGTGCTGCAGAATTTGGTGCTGCAGCTTGCCAAAAATGGCTCTCTGGTCCCCTGAGCGCTCCCATTCCTGGTATAAATTTTTGTGGAATAGAGTCCTCCTCCTCCCATCTGTGAGCTTTTAGTCTGACCTGACAGAGCAATGAGCTTGACCTGTAATTGGGAAGCTGTAAGCCACGATGGAAGATTTGCATCCGTTTATTCTTTTCTGTGTCCATTGTGCTGCTTTTCCTGTTCCGAAGAGAGAAGGGCAGTGCTAGCTGATGATGGCATATGTCCTATCAGAAGGTGAGTGGGGAATGGCCATACAGTGCTGTGCTTGATGTTTAAAGGTGCTGCGGTGGTGTTGCTAGTATAGGTGCTATCATCTGGATTTCTTCCAGGTCTTGGTCAGTATGCCTCTATCCTTTTTTTATATGGCTTGTTGTTGTCCACAGAAGCTATATTTTAGTAGTCTTCAAGGTGCCTCAAGACTCTCTCCTCTTGTCCCCTGCCAAAGCAGAGCAACTGGAAAATAGTTTACATATACACTGTACTTACGCTTTGTCAAAGAGACAGCTAATATGTTTGTTTTTCTTGAAGGGAAGGAAGATGCTCTGCTAAAGCAGGATTCGGTGTATTCTGCAGAACCACAGGTAACTGGATGGTTGGCTCTTTCCTCACATGTGTAAATACCTCTTGAGCATCCGTGGTGTTGCTGCTAGTGAAATAGGTACCAGCTACTTCTGTGATGTTTTCAGTGCACTATAATTTGAGTCTGGCCCTTGGAGCTCTCTTGAGGCTTTTGTATTAAACATTGAGTTTTCTAAATGTATTTTTTTAGATAGAAGAACCTGCCTGAAAACTAATGAATCAGTGTGTCTGTTGTTCCAAACAGGTGCCTGGTCCCATGCCCAGTAACCTCCAGAGCCGGTCCATGGTGAGACCGCTGGAGCTTCTGAGTCCAAGCCTCTCTTCGGCCCCTGAGGTGGAAGTGCTGAAGCGAGAACTGAGCAGCATGAGGAGCTGTTATGAGGCGGCAAGAGGAGATGTCAGCAAGCTTCAGCTGGAGCTTTCCCACAAAGCTGCAGAATGCAAAGCCCTGGCCTCTGAGTGTGAGCGGACCAAGTGCGAGTCCGACCAGCAGATAAAACAGCTGGAAGATGCACTGAAGGATGTCCAGAAGAGGATGTTTGACTCAGAAGGCAAGGTGAAGCAGATGCAGACGCACTTCCTGGCCCTGAAGGATCACCTGACAAATGAAGTGGCTCTGGGCAACAGTAAGGTCGCTGAGGAGCTGAAGGATCAGTTGAAGGATGTGAAGGCCAAATATGAGGGTGCCTCTGCCGAAGTGTGCAAGCTGCGAAACCAGCTGAAGCAGAATGAGCTCTTAGTGGAAGAGTTCAGGAGAGATGAAACACAGTTGGTAGAAGAAAACAAAAAGATGCAGAAGGAACTTGGCATGTTGAAGTTGGAGCGGGAGAAGAAGGAGAGGAGGGTCTTGGAGGCAGAAGGCCAGCTGAAGGAGACGGCAGCAAAGATGACTGACCAGTATGAAAAGATGAGGAGCTCGCTCTCCAGTGAAGTTGACGAAAAGGCCTGGAAGTTAGCAGAGATGGAGAAAGAGCGTGAGAAACTGTTGGCGGAGAGTCAGCGTCTGAGGGCAGAACTGGAGAGCCAGAGAGTGCAGTTTTCACAGTACGTGAGGCCGGAGGAGCACAAACATATGCAAAGCAGGTATGAGCAAAGAAGCAGAGAGCTGGAGAGAGCACAGGCAGGACTGAAGCAGGCAAATCAGGCCTTGCAGAAGGAGCTGGAGAGGGCTCAGGAGGATAACAGTGTGCTGAAGCAGCAGGTCAATACGCTCAGGAATGAGATGGACAGCCAGTTTGTGCCTCTGAGGGTCAGTGAAGAGATGAAGAAAGCCAATGATGTCACAATTGGGGAGCTGAACAAAAAGCTCATGGAAATCACCGAAAAGTATCACAAGTGCAAAGGAGAAGCAGAGAAGCTGCTGGCAGAGAAGGTCTCCTTGAGGGACACTGTGGGTCACCTTCAGGCCGCTTATGTTCCTCCTGAGAAGCACGAGAAGGAAACGGGGGCCTTGAAATCCACCGTGGCTGACTTGAAAAGGCAGCTCACTGAGCTGGGCCAAAAACATGAGGAGGAGCAAGCCAAGGCAACAGAACTTGTGTCCAAAAACGCAGCTCTTCAAGTGGTCCTGAAAGAGCAATATGTGCCAGTTGAAACATATGAGGAGACCAAGACGGCATTAAACAGCACACTGGAAAAAACGAGTCAAGAGCTGTCTGACTTGAAGGAAAAAATGGAAGGTGTCAAACAGGAGTTTTTGAAAGTAAATGAAGAGAATGGGGCGTTGAAAAGGAAGCTGAGAGTCTTGCAGAACCAAATGCAAGGTGAATATATAAGCACACAAGATCATAACAGTCAGGTTGCTGCTCTGAATAAAAGCCTCCAAGAACTCCAGGAAAACAGTTCTGAAATGCTCACAAAATATAAGCAGAAGCAAGAGGAGGTTGCACAGTTACATGCCGAGATTGAAGCACAGAAACAAGAGCTTGACATGATCCAAGAATGCATCAAGTCCAAGTATGCCCCACTGGCCAGTTTGGAAGAGAAGGAGCGCGGCTTTGAGGCCACCATGAAAGAGCTGAGGAGCCAGCTGGCAGAACGGGGGGAGCAGCTGGCAGAAAAGGAGGAAGAAATCAAGAAATGGTGTCAGGAGAACGAGAAGCTAAGGGCTGGCCTCCTGGCCATCCAAGACGATCTTCAGCAGAACTACATCCTGGCAGAGAAGTCTCACAAAACAGAGCGGATGTTTGCCAGCAAGATGGAGGACTTGAACAAGCAGCTGAGGGAGCTGCAACAAAAGTTTGCAGAGATCAAGTCTGAGAAGGAGAGGCTCCAGGAAGAGAGTGCCAAGCAGCGCTCCGAAGCCCTGGAAATCCAGAGCCGCCTTCAGGGCCAGTATGTGCCAGTGGAGCAGGTAGAAGCCTTCAAGAGGGAGCTCAACGCTACCATCGAGGGGCTGCGGGGAGAGATGGCCAGCCAGGCAGCCAGCCACCAGCAAGAGCTCCAGAGATCCGGAGAGCTGCAGCAGGAGCTGGCTCACCTCAGGGACACCTCAGTGCCCTTGGCAGAACACACACGGATCAAAGAAGGGCTGGAGAGAGAAGTGGCAAGCATGAGGGCCAGCTTGGGAGAGAAGGAGGAAGAGAGCCAAGCCAAGGGAGAGGAGGTCTCCAAGCTGCAGTCGGAAATCCAAAGCACAAAACAGGCACTGAGGGAGCTGGAAGACAGGGAAGAGGCTGAGAGGTTGAAGCACAAGATGTTGAGCCTCAAGCTAGAAGGCCAGGTCAGCAGCATGGCTGAGAAGCTGGCTGCACTGAGTGCTAAGTCCGAAGGGATGTGCGAGAAGGCCATGCAGGTGGAGACGGATGAGTTGTTGGCGGAAGAAGAGAAGGAGCAGCCCCAGCAGCTGAGGAGTTTCAGCATCGAGCAGGAAATCAAGGACCAGAAAGAGCGATGCGACAAGTCCCTGAGCACCATTGTGGAGCTGCAGAAAAGGATCCAGGAGTCTGCCAAGCAGGTGGAAGCAAAAGACAACAAGGTGAGTGGAATGGAAGGGATTAGTGTTTGTGGGGAGCTGTGCCGGCCGAATATGAGCCGGCAGAGGCCTCAGAGGGTTTTCGGCTGAATCGGGGCATGAGGAGACGGAGGCCATCCTGTGGAAATGGCAGGAGGGCAGAGGGACCCAGAAGAGATGTCAACACAGTGGATCCAAAAACAGCCCCTTGGAAACAAAACACAGCCTGGCTGACTGGTGAAATGAGCAGCATGACCATTGTTCTTTTGATAATGTTTGGCCCGGGGCCTCAAATATCCTGGCATCACCTGGTGGCTTTGCTTGCCTTCTTGCTGCCAAGCAGGGCTAAGAATAACAGGGAGCAAAACCACCAGCTGTGTCCCATTTGGATTCCTCAAGTCCCCTAAAAGCAGAGCTGGGGATCATAATGTTAAGGAGTCAAGCACTTGTCTTTTGACTGCTGGCTTTATCTCTCTTGAAGATTACTGAGCTACTCAATGATGTGGAGCGGCTAAAACAGGCCCTTAATGGTCTCTCTCAGCTTACCTGCAACAGTGGCATCCCTGCAAAGAGGCAGAACCAGCAGATTGAAGTCCTCCAGGGCCAAGTGAAGACCCTACAGCAGCAGCTGGCTGTAAGTAGCTGAGTGATGGCCCTTCATGGGGAAGTTTATATCCAGGCCTGCATTGCGGCAGTAGCTTTAGTACAACATCCAAAAATATCCCAAATTCTCCAGGCAAACTTTAGGAAACCACAGGTTTCTTCTTTTGCAATGATTACTTTTAAAAGCATCCAAGGGAATAGGGACAGGTAGGGTGGTGATGTTTACACCCTGCAGGCTGCATGCTTTGTGATGATTTGGAGGAGGAAACTGTCATAGAGTGTCAAGTGAGACTCATCAGGCTACAACCCCAAAGGCCACTAGGAGCATCAAAGGCAGTCAAAGAGAAGCAGACAAGTTTGGTTCCCCATTTGAGAATACAAAATCAAAACCCCCAAAGACCATCACCATGAAATCTCAAACTTGTCTATCCATGGCAGAGCTCACAGGCAACGGTCAAAGCTTTGTAGGAAGAGAGCAGTGAATTCTTCAGGAAGTTTCCTTTTCTTTTTCTGGACTGGAAACAAATTTAAGTGCTGGATGGGGCAAAGTGTGCTGATCAGAGCCGAATAGGGTAGTCTTTCAGAAAACAAGTTTCATTCTCATAAGCTCCTGTTCTTCCACTAGATGAGACCCTGTCCCTAGAAGAGAGGGGGGGAAAGTTGTGGGGAGGCTTGTGTAAACTGCATTTCCCCCCAACTGCAGAATGAGCATTGCTTTTGCAGTCTCAGGCAGTGATATTCAGGTCCTGTGAAGTCTTGCTTCTCATCCTTAATGGTGGCAAAGCTATTCTTTGTGGGTGATGCTGGGGAAAACCTCAGGGCTTGTAGGGATTGACGGCAGTCTAGGAACAGGGTCCCACCCACACCTTGAATAAGTGGAGGAGGTCACACTGTGTTGAAACATGGGATGGTGAGAAATGACCAGCGCCTTCCTTTGTCCTAGGATGCTGAGCGGCAGCACCAGGAAGTCATTTCCATCTATCGAACACACCTCCTCAGTGCTGTCCAGGTATGTTTTGCAGCTGCCATGTTGCACTGCCTTTCCTTTGCTCCTCCCTGATTGATGCCTGCCCCAGCCTTCCCTTCATTACACAGAGTATTGGTAGATGCTTCTCTTACTGTTTGGGAACAGTATGATGTGGATGCAGCCCAATATCCTCCTCCTCCTCCTCCTAAGATCAACCATGGCAGGTATTTTGCTTGGTCATCATTATCTGTGGAAAGGGCTCTTGAATGGATCACAAGCTGAATATGTGCCAGCACTCTAGTCTTGGGCTGCATTCACACAACTAGAGTGTCCACATCCCAGGAAGTCACCGTTCCACTCTTCTTTAAGCCAAGCCACATGTGGAGAAATGTGTCCAGTTCCAGGGTGCCCCCTTTTAAGGAAGCCTTTGACAGGTTTAGAACACATCAAGGGAAGAGCAACCAGGGTGATAAGAGGTCTGGAAACAAGTCCTGTGAAGAACAGGTGGAAGACCTGTGTCTGTTTAGCCTAGCGGAGAGAAGGCATAGGAGCAATTTTCCATTATCTGAAATCCTATCGGACACCACAAGGAACAGGGCTTTTGCTCCAAAGGACAGAGCCAGTACCAGGGGTTGAAAATGGCCAAGAAACAGACTTCATTCTCTGTGTTAGGAGCTGCCAGACTGGCTCAGGAGGTGGTTCTGCCATCTGCCAGGGGCTGTATGGAGCAGGAGGCGCAACTAGAAGCCCTTCTGCCCAAACCGTTCACTGGCTATGGCACCATGGCATTGGAAGGGATCTTGGGAGTCATCTGGTATCCATCCTCCCGTCAGAACCTGATTTTGTAGCCAGTTAATTTGACAAAACAATTTCTCAACAAGAATGAATTGGCTGGGAGGGGTGTTATTAAATGAGTTATCAGCACAGTCCCTTTTGGTTTTGAAAAAGAAAACCCTTTTAATTTTGCAGGGTCATATGGATGAAGACGTTCAAGCGGCCTTACTCCAGATCATCCGTATGCGCCAGGGCCTCGTTTGCTAATGAGCAATCAGACTCATAAGACTGCCCTCTCATGTAGCAGGTTTGCAGGACTTTGTATATGTTAAGATTTGCAGATACAATTGGAAAAAAACCACTCTCCCCTTCCTGCTTCAGTCCAGAATGTGTAAGAAATATATTTACACAGGCCCATTTTTAAGAGAGCAAAGGGACCCGTTGTTTGCCCACAAAGCTTGTGATCTGAAAGGTAGAAAGTCTGTTTTTTATTTATTGGTGGTCAAAATGATGACAAAAGCAAAGGTCTTCTGAATGTCGGATTGACAACAGTAAAATGATGGAACAAAGGCCGGCCGTTTTGGGCCCTGCCCAGTCCAGGCAAGGCCTTGCTCCCACCTCACTGCAGAACACAAAAGAGGAACGGGGCCTGAGGCTGAAACCCAATCACTGCGGCCTGACTCTTATCCCGGTACTGCTTTTCAGAATGGAATTTAAAAAAATAGATGGGCATTTTCAGGGAGCGTGTCAGATGGGTTGTATTTATCACTGTGTTGGGCAGACACAGTCCCACAAAGGCTGCTGGCATTAAACACTACGTTGTTGTGGCTTGGCTGGCCAAGTTGCAGCTTTTAAGGAATTTTAAGGAATGGTGCCTTTTTAATTGCTGTTTTCAGAGAGAAAATAGCAAAGCCCATGAGACACTCACTTGTTGTTCTTTTTGTACAAGAGATTTTTTTTCTCCCTCACCAATTCTTTGTTACTGATTTACTCATAGTTTCGGAGACAGCAGGACTGGGATGCACTGTGAATGAAAAGCTTTTTCTTTATCTCCAAACGCAGCGGCTGGACATTTCTTTTAGATAAATCTTTTTTTGTGTTTTTTGTTTTTTAAGGGGGGGAACCCTTTTACTGAGATATATATATATAGATATATATATATAGTAGCAGCTGGAATGATGTCAGAAATAAACACTGTGAGTAAGTGCAGAAGCAAAAGAAAAGAAGCTCCCAGACCTCCTGGTCCCATAAATGCTTATCTGTTGTGCTTTTGGCCCAGCTGCATATGGAAAGGCTGGGGGTAAACAGGGATGGAGGGAGAAGAAGCAGTACTTACATGGCTCTATCTGAAACTAGTGCTTTCAGTGAGGAGAGCAGCATCCCTTCGGAAAGATGACCACTGGCAGCTCTGGTTCATAGCTGGAAGTGACTGTGATGGATGCCATGGTTTCTCCATGGATGATGGGCAGCTCCTCTTCCAAGTTGGACTTGTAACCCACCCATCCACTGTCTCTGCCTGGCTTCCTTCCCCACTCCACCTTCACTGCAGTTTATTCTTGGCAGTGACAGTGCAGGGCAGGAGAAAGAGTTTGTTGGAGCAGAATGGTGCTCCGGGAGAAAATGATGCTCCAGGTGGCACTTGGGCCATGGATTTCTTCTCCTTCCTCTTCTGGGATGTCCCAAATGGCCCCAATTGGTTCATAGACCACTTGAGGAACCTCCTCGTGAGCTAGATTTTGACTGGATTTAACAACAGCTTCTCCTCCTTCAGTTCCGGATACTATGTTTTGTAAATGATGTACTATACTCCACTATGGTAGGCTGTTATTTATTCAAGAACAGGCCTAGATAGGGTGAAAGAATTAACTTGGCTTAATGTGTATGTGAACAAGCAGTGCAAAGGTTGATAGCTACTGGATTTCTTTTCTTTCTTTTTTACTTCCTTTAAAGACGTAAATGTGCAATAATCCCAAAGGCAGAAACCACCCAACGCAGGGTTTCTGGAAAGAAAATGAAAAACCTTAAGTGGGAATAGTAAATAGGTTCCGCATGAGGCGTTTGCCCATTTTGGTGTGCGGAGTGGTGCTTGCCCTGTGACTTCATCCCCTGTCCAGATGCCTGGAGGCACTTGTGGCTCCACCTGTCCATGCTCAAGTGGGCACTCTTAGGTATCGATGGGATCTGCACCCTGACCTCTGTCCCCACCTTACCTCTGCTCCTTGGAAGGGGAGTTGGTGCCACACATGCGCAGGCCAAGAACTGGCAATTGTCAGGCCCCTGAGCAAAATGAAGCACAAATGTCTTAACTTCCCACTTGGCACATCCGTAACAACGCCTCCTGTCTAGCGATGGGGTCTTGTCTTCACAGGAGTGGAGCTGGTAATCTCCAGTCCCAAGGGAGGGCCCATATTGAAGGCTGGGGTGGGTGGTGGGCAACAAGGGAAGAGGGCTTCCCAAGGGCTGCGAGGGGCTTCCGTGAATGCATCCCATTGCTCCCTCCCTGGATAAAAGGGATGCATGCAAAGCCCGGTTCACCAAGTGCTCTTTTTTGCTATTTGCAGCTGATTTTGTATAACTGGACAGCAACTGACTGGTTTTTTTTTAATATATACTAATACTGGAAGTATTGTAACTTTCCATTTTGTGTACTTTTATTCTCCCACACTACATATTAGTAAAGTTTTATTGTGTTACTGCTGAGTGTTGGTCCCTTGGTTCGTGGAGGCTGTGTGGTGCTTTGTGTGTGTGGCTTGGATGGAGAGCAAAGAGAAGGAGATGCTGCGGAGCTCCCTCTTCCATGTGAAGCGAATGTGTGGGCAACTCTTGAAATGTTTCTCTTGTCTGAGTTAGCGATTAAAGAAAGAGAGTGTACACAGTTGGGTCTTACTTTGTAGATAATCCACATTGTCTAAGAATGAGGAGTCTTTGCAGCCTCAGAATGGGGTCCCAAGGGCTGCAAGTGGCCCTCAAAATGGTTTCTGAGCACAGTATGTGGCCCCCAGGTCTCACTTTCCCTGCCAAGTTGCTCCAGGGTCTCAGACGGAGCTCCTTGCTATCCTTACCTGGAGATGCCAAGGACTCAACCAACAAAACTTGCACTTGGTGGCAGAACTACTGCCCTCCTGTGTATCTGTATGGGTCGTTGTGTGTTGTGGCCTTTTGGTGTGTCTGTGGAGGCTGGAGTTGAATCTCACCTGGGCTGCCCCTCAGGTAAGCAATTGTGTGCATCACTAGGTCCTCTTAAGACTCTTCTAAATAATGCTTCTAATGACTTTCTTGGGAAGTGTGTCAATTCAGACTCAAATTCTCACACACTGATGGCCTATATAGGTCTGTCCCTGGCTTTCCACTCCAAATGCATCTGTGAAAGTTCATGCTGCCAGCTTATTTCCATGACTCTCAAAGGTGCTACAAGAGGCTGATTTCCCAGACGAACACGGCTATATCTTTGATTTTTCTGGGAAGCTTGTTAGATTTGCTTTCAGCCAGGGATGTTAGCTTTCCCAGTAATTGGAAGCCCATTTTCACACAGCCTTCCATCTCCCATCATCCCCTCCCCCCCCTTTTCATGTGTGAACAGCAGCAGCAGACGCAGCTTCTTTGGAGGTGTACAAAACTGCTGTTAATTGAGCCACCTCCGCCGCCGTCTGCTCTTCCTCTTCATTAGGCACATTACCACCTTTTAAAATCTCTCTTTAAAATCTTGTTCCATTTATTTTCTTTCATCTTTCCCCTTCCCAGAGTTGTTGCTTCCCTTTGATCTTTGGCATCCTCTTCCCTTTGATAGCATCTCTTGTCATCTTACATTTGCACTTGAATGGAAGTGGAAAGTCTTCTTCTTTGCCCAAGGTTTCTCTGGGTGGATTTTAAGAGCTGTGCTTTGGGAGCTGGACTCCTTTCCCTCGCCCTTCTGTCAGCCACTGAGAACAGGCGACTATTCAAAACACAAGAGTCTTTATTAAAGATTAATCAGCCTCAATTTTATTTCTTTCCCTGCAAGCTCTTTATGCATTCAAAGGCATGTTCTTGGGAGAGAGGAGTACACATGGAGCACACTAAAGAATGCACACTTTTGAAATGGTGCTATAAGGATCGCACCAGCTTAGAAGAACTTCCTTCACCTGTTTTTATTAAAAACCAAACCCTGACTTACTTGCTAATAAACCAATTTTATCTTACACACTTCTAATTCAATAGCGTTGCTCCCAAATCTACCAAATGTATCAGAAAGCTATTGAATGCAGCAAGTTTAGCTCAACGTATTTGCCTTAATAGAGACAAATTGTTCCAATAGCCAATGTTCTTCTTTTAAATCATGACTTTTAATTGTGTATGTATGCTTATGAGTGTGCTTTAATGATTTTATAGTATTGTATTTTAACTGTGGCTTTACGTATCATATATATCATATTTATTTGTATCCCGCTCTTTTCCCACAATTGGGACTCGGAGTGGCTCACGACATTAAAAGACCAGTACAATTAAAAACATAATAGATAAATGGAATTAAAATAAGATAGCTTATTAAAAGAATAAAATACAGTTTAAATAGATACAACTGTTTAAAACACTTTAAAACAGTACAACACCCCAAGCCGGTCCTTTAAAAACAATCTGTTGTTTATGTGTTTTAATAGAGTTTTTATTGTAACATGTTGCACCCTGCCTCAAGCGGGAAAGAAATACAATCGATGATGATGATGATGATGATGATGTTGATGATGATGATCCAAATCTTCAGTCTCTTAAAAACCAATTCCTGAGTGCTCCTGAATTGCCAAATTCTGAAGTGGAGAGGATTCAGTTCTGGAAATCAAAGGGGTTATGAAATGTCACACAACAACATGAAAGATGTTGGTTTTGCTCACTCTCTGGCAATTCGGCATGTGGGGATGCGGCTCCAAAAAAGAGCTTCAAAGAGGGACACGTTCATGTGGTTGTGGTTGTTGTTGTGCGGTGTGAACTGTGCTGGTCTCTGCAGGTGTGGAAATGAAGAGGAACCAAGCATCCTTGCAGAAGCTGGACTGCAATGCCCATCATTCCTCCACATCGGCCCTGGCAGTGACTCTCACCCAGCCCTTGTGTTTAAAACAGTCTTGCGTCTCACATTTTGTGTGAAATTCTTGTTTTCCAATTAGGCCAATGAGGAAGGGAGCGAAGCTGTGTCTGCTCTCCCTCTTTAGTGGAAGAGGAGAGACTAAGTGTGGATGTGTGCGAATGTGACAAATTGGTTTGTTTTTAAATGCAGCCATCTGCTCAAATTGAACTGCAGGATAAATGGAGGATGGAAGCAAAGCTATGCGTTGGCCAGCAGAGGACACGCTTTCTATGCTGAAAACGTGGAAGAGGGGTTTAAACACACAGCCAATATTTCACAGTTGGGCAACAAACTTCATTGGTTCTGATAAAGATGGTGCATGAATATGAATTTTGGAAGGAGGGTTGGTTGGAGGAATTAAACGCTCCCTGAGAAGCAAATAAGCCTTCTGCAAGAGACGGACAGCCAAGAGCTTTTGCTGCAGCAATAACGTTTCAGGAATTATTTTCTTTCACCGTTGCGCAAAATGCAGCGTGACACTTTCCTCTGTCATAGGCCTCTTTTGCTTCCAGCTTTGCTCTGTCTTTATTGTGGCAGCTACAACCCCTCAAGAAGTTACTTGCAAGATCCAGGTGACCGTGAATTTCCTCCTATTCCAGGAATTTCCAGGAGGAATTTAAAATGAGCTGAATTTCCCAGGCCTGGCCTCGGCTTCCCAGTCCTCAGGCCAAAGGAGAGGAATCTCATGGCAAGGGCACTGCCTTCAAAAAGGGGTGCATATAGGAACATAATGCTTGCTTCTTTTGCATGCTGCTTTTTAATTTGGATGGCATACTCTCTGCAAGGTTACTCGAAGCTTAATGCATTGTGCATAATGGCATCACAGTCGGTCCTCCCAAGGTCTCAGGTTTGGCTCCGAAATCTCTGGGCCTGAGGCAACCCTGACCCAGCAACCCTGAAATTTCCATTTCAATTGAGGTCTTATTGGATGATCACATGGAGAGGAAACATGAAGAAATAGTCCAATATAGGGTGATAGTGCATGCTTTCTTTTCCAGTTAGCTAGAACTCGCAGCACAGCTCAGAAAACCCATCTTTTCCTAAACAGAAAAGCTGCAGTTCAAGAGGAAAGCTAAAGGGAATGAGATAGAAAAGGAAAGCGGAGGAGAATGAGCAAAATGTCCCTGTTAGGGAGCGGAGGCAGCGGCAGCCCAGAGCAGAGATATTACATAGCACCATGCTAATGAAGTGCCTTTTATGCCAGCCCTAATTAACAGATGGCAAAGCAGAATGCAGCGGCTCCGTGGAGGAGATGTGGAACCCTTTAAGGAAGAAGGATGGCTCTAAAAGACCGCATGGAGCGCATGGGAACAAACGCTGAGGATGATGCTAAAGCATGGAGAAAATCAGTCTGTTTAGGCAGAAAACTGAGATAAGGGAGACAATGTCCAGTAATTGGGGGAATCCCACCTGGTCAGTCTGGGGCAATGGGTCCCAAACTTGCATCCTTCTGATGTTCCGGACTTCAAATCCTAGAATTCCTGACTGTTGGCCAAGATGAGTGGGGTTTCTGGGAACTCAAGTCCAAAACATTTGGTGAACCAAAGTTTGGAAACGACTGGTCTGGGGTGTCCCACATTCCCCCTTCCCCAAGACATGGGCCATGATACTGGGTTTCTAATCCCCCTGGTCCCACACCTTGCCTTTTAAAAGTAATGTCGCTCTAAAGAGACTCGCTTGCAAATGTGTCCAACTGAGCAAAGTAAAATAAAAATAAAAAATAAATAAAAAATTGTATTGATATACCGCCCTTCCATCGATCAGGGCGGTGAACATTACAATAAAATCAAACACAATACAATAATATACACATATTAAAAACAAATCAAAACCCCATCAGCCAACCATCTTGCCGACCAAAGAGTACAATGGAGATGTGATGCTGAGGATCCCATGGAGGGCCAAAAAGACAAACCAGTGGGTCCTAGAACAGATCAAGCCATTTGTTTATAGCCTGCTTTCCCCCCCCCCAAAAAAATTGGGGTTCAAAGTGGCTTACAGTCTAAAAACACAGTACAGTTAAAAGTGACAATTAAAAAGAAAGACTGCATGCCAGATAGTTAGACTCTAGATTTGCAAGACCTGAGCAGAGCACTGGAGGAAGGACAGGGGGCCTTGGAGGTGTCTCAGCCACAGGATTGCCACAAATTGGGGGCGATTGGAAAGCATTTAACAACAATAACCAATTGCACAACTGCTGTGTAACTCCGCAAGAGATTCTACCTCAACATTGGGAGGAACATCCTGAAGGTGAGCTTTGTTTGACAGTGGAATAACATGCTGCCTCGGCGTCTGGTGGAGTCTCCTTCTTTGGGGGTCTTTAAACAGGCTGGATAGTCATCTCTTGGGGGTGCTTGGATTATTATTATTATTATTATTATTATTATTATTATTATTATTATTACGTTTATTTGTATAGCACCATAGGCTTTACATAATGCTTTACAAAGGAGAGGAAACAACAGCCCAAAATAGAAACCAAAGCCTGCCTGCAGTGCGCAATCTAAAACCACAAACAAGATTATAAAATTAAAAAAAATTACCATAACAGAGTTAAAATGATACTATAAACATGTAAATTAATGCAAATCATATGGTCATAAAACCTAAGACGAAAGTTGGAAGGCATCCCTGAATAGAATAATAGTCTTTAATTGAGAGTTCCTGCATGGCAGAAGGGGATTGGACTAGGTGGCCCTTTTTGGGGTCTCTTCCAACCCTCGGATTCTAAGGCTGGAGGACCGCAGCTTGGCTTCAGCACTTTTTGGACAGAGCCTTTAAAGTTTGGACCAAAACCTGGAGTGGATTTGGTGCCCAACCACCAGCTGCCACCAGGGGGAGCTCTCTGCCCACCAGTGGAGCACCATTCTTCCCAGTTCAGAGGATGCTCTGCTGCTGGTGCATCCTGTTGATAGGACTGCGTTGATTTCTGTCCTAATCCTAGTTGACCTCTGACCCTTCAACTCCCAACATGCCCTGGGAAAACTCATCCTTCCAGCCATGCAGCTTAACATGGCGGCTGTTTTTGAAGCAGGAAAAAGAGACAGGGATTGTGGCCGCAGCTTGGGATATGGTTTTAATTCCTGCAGAAATGTGTCTCCTGATAGACCTTTTGCTTTAAAAAGAAAAGAAAAAAAGGGTGGGGGGGTGAATTAAAAAGCCGCATTTCTCTCTCTGCCTTTTTCTCCTCTTTTGATCCTTGAATAATCAGCTCTGCCGGCCGATTTAGCCTGGGAAATTAAATTAATTCTCTTGCTTGCTTTCCTCCCGACGCACGCTCCGCTATGAATTATTGAAACACTTTTATTTATGCAGTTTGAAAGCCCCTCCGTTTGCCCCGATCCCCCGTTTTAGGGAAGCAATTAAGTTTTTGCCCCAGTTGCTGATCAGCAGCCGCTCTCATTAAAGGCGGCCTTCCTTGGGTTAATTATCCTCTTCCTTTCTTCCTTGCCAGGAGAGGACTTGGCTCCCCACATGCGCCATGCGCCATCTGCCTCAAGGGTGAGGATGGCTCTCTTTTTTTAAGACGGGAGGAAATCATGGCATGCCTCCCCAGAGGATGCAGGACTCCAGCTCCTAGCATCCCCCACCATTGGCTGTGCTGGGCTTTCAGGATGATGGGAGAAGAAACGGAAAATGTACAGAAACTTTGAAGCTGGGGAGAGGAAATCAGTTTATCTCCCATCTTTCCAGGAAAAAAGCAGAGATGGAACTGGTCTGCCAGAAAAAGAAACTGGAGGTATAACAAACTCTGGGGCAAGGAGAAGACCTTTGCAGCCAGCCTTGTGTCTCTTCTGGACCTTGGGATTTTCTACCAAAATGGCAGAAAAAGAGTCCTTTGCAGCTGGAAATCTCTTGGGACAAGGGGGAAATGGCCTGCTGACCCTTCTCGGCTGGCCTAGGGTCTGCTATGATGGATGTTGGAGCTGGTTTTTTGGAGACGGTGAATCTATTCTCTTTCTGTAGCTGCCCCAATGTGTGCATCAGCCATCCAGTTGCCAGACCCTTTTAGTCTCAACAGAGCCCCATTCCTTGTTAGCTTAGCCCCACAGAGAGCTCTACTATCTTTCCCAGTCTTCTTCCTATAATGCCTTGGTTTGTTTCTTTAGCCATTGGGGTCTTCACTCCTTAGTCAGAATTGCTGCACACAAATACACACAAACTCTGCATCTGAGTCCAAATGCATCTGAGGAAGTAGGCTCAAGTCTGGGAAAGCTCATGCTGCCAACTTCTCTCTTTCATTTAGTCACAAAGGTGCTGCAAGATCCCTTTGCAGACTATTTGGCTTCTTCTTGGCTGGACGAATGAGAGATGCCCCGGCCGGAAAGGGTTAAGCTGTGTGAAGCCAGCGAAAAGGACAGAGATATTTGAGCAAATGGAAAGTCTGGCATTGTGAGGCAGAAGGTAGAAAGCACAACAGAAGAAAAAGAATATTTGAATGGTTTTCTCTCCTCTCTCTCTCTCTCTCAATTCCCTCCTACCCTCAGCCTTCCTTTTCCTCTCTCTGGGTCGGTGTTGCTGCTGAGTCTTTCATGTAAAAACTTAAATGGAATCCAAAATGAGAGGAAAAATCTCACCGGGTCCTCAGTGATCCTTGTAGCCCTCAATTAAAATTAATGCGGGCATTGATCCGTGCCGTTTGTTAATGGGACAGCAGCCCTGGCATAGAAGCGGGGAGGCTGTTTGGATAAACAGCCAAGGGCCCCCATTTGCCCCAAGCTGCCCTGGGCTCCATCCTCCCTCCCAGCCAGTTTGGAATGGGTCTTCCCCACTCCTCTCCAAACACTGCAGGACCAAGGAGCTCTTGCAGGTCTTTTGGACCCACAGTGGTTCCCCATGGTGTGCGGAGGGCCCAGAAGGCTTGCTGTGAAAAAGAGAGATCATAAAGAAGAAGGTACAGAAGAAGATGGAGGCGAAGAAGATGATGGAGGCTCCAGAAGGCTTGCTGTGAAAAAGGGGAATCATGATGATGATGGAGGCTCTGGAAGGCTTGCTGTGAAAAGGGGGAAACATGAAGAAGGAGATGGGGGCCCTAGAAGGCTTGCTGTGAAAAAAGGGAATCAAGAAGAAGAGAAAAAGGTGGTGGTGGTGATGGTGATGATCCTGGAAGGCTTGCTGTGAAAAATGGGAATCATAAAGGAGGAGGAGACGATGCAAAATCCCAGGCAAAGCCCTTCCACCCCTATATAGCTGTATAGCTCAGGCCTCAAACATTCACGTTGGTTGTGGGGAAAGAAGATGTGGGGGGAAGGCTGGTTTTCTAGTCTCTCTCCTCTTGCTTTTTCCCTATTAATCTTTAATGATAGCATTGGTCACCCAGGCGCTCTTTTATCTTGTCAGATAAATGAATGGTTAACAGGCTAATGAGGCTGGCTCCCAGCCGTGGAGGCCTCCGGCTGACTCCTGACCCCCATTGCATGCAACGTTAGGGGCAGGAGGGCCAGGGTCTGGGGGGGTGTCTCATAGAGAGAGAGAGAGAAAGAGGGGGAAAAGGGGGCTGCTAATGGCCAATGCGATGAACATGGATGGGAACTGATGGATGGGTTAAGTGGCATCTGTGAGCGGGGGAGGCGTTTTTACCCTCCTCTGCTCTAGATGGCATTTTCAGTTTTATTACAGGCAGGATCTATGGAGGGGGGATGTAATTAGATGTAGCTGCTGCTTTATTAATAAGTAATCGTTGGTGTCGTTGCTATGGGTTAGCCGAGTGGTGTCTGCTGGTAATTGAGGGCATTGATGTGGCTTTATTAATTCGTTAATGGGAGAAGTATCGCCAGGATCATGGCAGAAAAGAGCTCAGAGAGCCTTGCCGATGATGCCCTCGCTCCTTACTGGGCTAGCGAACCATCTATGGTGGCTAGTGGCTTCCCCATCAGGAGTGCAGAGGATCAGTGTTAATCTTTAAGGAGCTAGCCAAGGTGTTGAATTTGTTGTTGTATGCTTTCAAGTGGTTTCCAACTTAGGGCGACCCAAAAGTGAGCCTATCATGGGGTTTTCTTAGCAAGATTTCTGCAGAGGGGTTTTGCCATTGCCTTCCTCTGAGGCTGAGCGAGTGTGATTTGCCCAAGACCAAGGGGGTTTGCATGGCTGAGCAAGAATTCAGACCTTGCTCTCTGGGGTCATAGTCCAACACTCAAACAACCACCACACCACACTGGCTTTCTCTGTCCCTCAAATAAATCCATGGATCATGGACATCTTAATGGGGAGTGGGGGGGACCAAAATAATGAAGAGTCTGGAAACCATAAAGCCCTATGAGGGGGGACTTAGGGAGCTGGGGATGTTCAGCTTGGAGAAGAGAAGGTTAAGAGGTGACATGAGAGCCCTGTATGCATATTTGAAGGGATGTTCATATCTGATTGCTGAGGTACATTAATTCTTTAGAAACCCCATTACCATAATAGATGTATCATATTATTCACAAGGAATGTATTTCCCCAGCCATGCCTAGATAGATCCATAGTCCAGAAGTCTCATGTCCTCAACATCTTGACCAGCTTCTGTTAAGAGGACACCAGTTACCTGTGTTATTATTCCATTAAATTATTTCCAACTAAAAAGGCCTGAAACGAACATTGCCGAGAGCCTGGGTTGCCCATATACAGATTTCCATGAAAGGTAATTTGCCTCCAAAGGGGAGCAGCGAAACACTTGGGAGGAGATGTGTTTTCAGTTGTCCCGAAACAGAAATGCAAAGACATTTAGTCGAATGCAGCCGGCACCCTATTAGTCTTACACAATTTGTTCCCATTTTGCTGAGAATCATCTGTTTGTTTCTGCCATAAAAGTTTGATTACTTTCCTTGTTTCATTAATCTTCATTTGTCTAATTATTTGCTTAATCTTTTTAATCACTGGTTCAAGTGGAAAGAGAACATGAAGGCATTTAGTGGGAGGCGCCTGTTCTGCCAAAGCTGATTCAAGGACTGGTTTTAGTGTGTGTGTGTGTGTGTGTGTGTGTGTGTGTATTCGTTTTCAAGTTGGCTTGTTAGCTTCTGTAAACTGCTTGGCTGGCAATGAAGGAGATGGGAGGATGTGGCCGTGTCGCGTCTGGTTTGCCTTTTCTGCTGAAAGAGGTGAAGTGGGAGGTTGAGACAAAACAAGGTTTCAAGCACAAAGCTTACCCAAAGGCTTGGAAGTCTGGCCCAGCTCACTGGCTTCTGTGGGGACAACCCAACAGAGACCAACCTGGGACAGCACCAACGTTGGCTGAGGTTCAGGGTCAGAGGGATGGAGGAGTGTACCTTCACAACTATGGGACTTCATGAAATGCACACATATAGGATGGGGGACACCTGGCTTAAGAAGACTTCTCTGTGTGAAAGGGATTTAGGAGTCCTAGTAGACCCCAAGTTGCCCAAAGATGTGACAGGGCCTCCTTCTCTGGAGGTTTTCCAAAAGATTCTGGACAGCTCTGGGGATGCTTAGCTGGAGATCTTCCATTGACCAGGGGTTGGATAGGTGGCTCATGGACTCCCTTCCAATTCTGTGATCCTGACTCCGAATGGCAACATTGCACAAATGAATGTGCAGTCACATGCACAATATGCAACATGCACTTGCGTGTGCAGTATACAATGTGCAAAGTGGGTCCACATGTTCACTGCACAACAGTAGAACATGTGCTGCTGTGCTTCCACGAGCTTGGACTTAATGTGGATGTTCGACATCAAACAAAAATGCCTGCTGGTTCTGTAGGGGAGATTAAGCATGGGTGAGATGCCGACAGGGTGTTGAACATTAACGCGTGATGCCTGAAACATCTTTACAGTGGAAGATTTGGGTTCCAATCCTGTATAGATCAGCTGGTGGAGAGTCCACAGACCTCTAAGCATGAGGGAGCCATCTTTGACTTCTCCCCCTCTTCTTTCTTCCCGTCCATTTGTCTATAGGTGTTCAGTCCTCTGTGCTCAGCCATCTGTCAACATGATCAGTAATCGCTGACCCATGAAATGCAGCCTCCTCTCTCTTACACACACACACACACCTACACACCCACCCCAAGGAGGCATTAATTTGAAATATGAAGGTGACAAAAGGGCAGAGTATGGATCAGAATGTGCAAAGTGAAGAAGAAAGGAACACAGTGTCCGAGATCCTCTATCATTTTTGTGTAGCGTAAAAATACACTTACATGCAGTGATTGCACTACCCCAGTCTTCTACTGAATAGCATCACTGGGCAGCTGCTGGTGTATCTCCCATGTGCCTGCGTCATGTCCCTATGTGCAATGGGGAATAATGTACAGGGGCTGTTTCTGCAATCCCTAGGAATCAAGTGGCATATTGAAGGCACCAATGAATCGTGTGCAACTACATGGCCAGGAATCCCATGGGTATGAATTTACAGGACCAGAGCAGAAAAGTGGAGGTCAGGGAGTCTTGGCGAAGCCTCATCCACCGTGTCACCATGGAAGGCAGCTAAAAACAGCATCATAAAGGGTGACACTTGTGGAACTCTACATTCAGTGACCCCCCTTCCCAATTCAGGGACATGCCGTTGCTCTCCATGGCCAGAATCCTGCTGATTTCACTACAGGGGTGTAACTATGCCAGCGTAAATGGTGCCAGTCAGGAAGGAAGTAAAAACCTTGGAGAAAGAGGCTACCAGTTGGAGATGGTAGATTTTGTCTGCCTTCCCTTGTCACCACTGAGTCATGCAGCCCTGGAAAAAGTGTCAATCTGTGTACCCAGGGGATGCAGACCTACAAAAGCCACATACTTTGGCCCCACGTGGGCTTGGCTGGATGTTGCCTGGCTTCTTTGCTCACATCCCTTCCTTTGGCAGGCCCCTCTCCCTGAGTCCCTGCTAGGGCTTGCAGGAATGTTATGCTTTGATCTCCCAGCCCTCCTCCTCCTGCTTTTCCTCCTCCTGTCTTCTCTCTCTCCCCCCTTCCCCATGCTCAAGGCGAGAGGGAAGCATGAATATTTCATGCTTCGTCTCTGTGTTTTGACTCTTGCTACAAGATATGCAATTTCTCACCAGCCTGGGGTGTTTGTCTGCTCCTGTAATCACCGCCTCAATCACGGATGTATCGTTTTATGAATTAATAAAAATGATCAGCAAGGGTAATCCGGTGGGATTCTGGGAAGGATGGCACTTGGAAGAATTGAAGGGGAACACCGGGGGGGGGGGAATAGAGAGGCTCCACGGCCTTTTCCCATTCCCTGCCTTCCTCTGTTCTCATCTCCCTCTGCTTTAGGTCCTCATCCTGCCTTTTTCCTGGCAACTTACTGATCCTGGCTTTGCAAATGAAGCACATCATTTTGCCTAAGAGAGCCATCTGTCATGCACCATGGCTGCAGCAAAGGGCACATGCTCATCTGCCCTCGTTCAACCCATGGCTTACCAATTTGTCATGTTTGGCCAAGATCCCACTTTGAGGAGTCCGAGCGTATATAGCTTTTATGCTCACAGAGTTAACACTGTACGTTGCACTATGCTGCCATGGCGGTGATTTGCTCCACTGCTCAGCTGAATGTGCAGTGACCTGTGCATGCACATCGATTGCCACATGCAGCAATGCACCTGGGCATCCATGCACAACTGTAACATGTGCAACCCACAACCATGCACTATGTCTGCAACTCCACTTCCACAACCTTGGAGTGAATACAGCTGTTTCCTGTTGGATCAAAATGTCCAGCTGTTTCTATTGAGAGGATGGAGCTTCTGCAGGTGTAAGGCACCGAGGGAATCCTGCCCAATATCTTTAGTCCTCTCCAGGAACAGTATGCAAGCCAACAGAGTCTCTTTGCACCTCCCTGTTCTACAGCATTGCAAGTGGTTGTGGTGTGTGTGTGGGGGGGGTGCTGGTTTCTTTCTTTTCTTGTTCCCCCCATAAAATGACAGCTCTCCTACTCATTACTGAATAATTCATGGCTGCCCTAATGCCTTCAGATCCCATCTCCCCCTTCCCCTTCATTTCTCGCTTTCTGTCTACCGCCCCATCCCCCCCCCCTTTCGATTCTGCTCACTTGGGAAAACTTTATTATGCCTTTGCTCTTATTACAGAATGTACGGATAAAAGATAATTGCTTGGCTTGACTTTGCCATTGATATGAAAATAAGATTTAAATTATTCACTCCTGCTTAAAGGTTAGTTGAAGGTTATTACATGGAAGGGGGGAGAATAAGGGACGCTGGCTCTTTGCAGCATCTCATGGACAAGTTGAGGCAGGGTTGGAGACCCCCATTTGCACCCCAGATGACGGCAGGAGGCTCCAAAGGGACTGCCGACCCTCCTCTTCCCCCAAATATTTTAATCTGAGGCTTGTCATTAGTTTATTAGGAGAAGGTGGCTGGTTCATGTTGATGGCATTTGTTACACACTTAACACAGAGCCAGGCAAGTTCTGCTGTGCTTGAGAAGCCATGGATGCCCTTCCAGGACTCCAGCAGCTTCCATGTCATTTCAGTGGTGAGTCAACGCCTGGTTTTAGCCGGAGTTTAAAAGGAGTTACTCAAGGTACTGAAAGTAGCCTATATTTGGGATTCAGGACTCTGGACAGGTCAATTAAAGTCCATAGGACAGCCCAGCAACAGGGTTTCTTTCTCCAAGATGCCATCCAGTTGTGGACTGGAAGTACCACCAGATGTTGTGTCATGGCAGAAGCAGAGCCGAGGGTCATTTGCACATTGGAGATCCCTCACCCCCCGCTGACCACGGCCAGTGGCCTCATAGCAGCACTGCAGATACGAGGAACTCTGTAGTAGGACCATGGCTAACAACCATGTCAAAGCGCCCCATTGCTACCCTGGAAATGGCCTCCAGTTAGGAGCCTGCGCTCTGGTTCATTGGGCCCTTGGCAAAGCCTGTCCAGAATGATGTAAAGGTGAATGGTGCCAAAGCCCACTGAGGGCAGAGGTCATCCATTAGGACAGCCAAAATTAACGCAATGGGGGTTGAAATGGGTCTAGACCAGTGTTTCCCAAACTCTTGTCCTCCAGATGTTCCAGACTTCAGTTTCCAGAAGCCTCAGCCATCTTGGTCAGTGATCTGGGGTTCTGGGAGCTGAAGTCCAAAACACCTGGAAGGCCAGATAGTCTAGATCATCTTGGCTTCTTCAAGAGAGCCCTTAGTCTCCTGAATGGTTAAGGAAACCCAGCTCCAGTGCCTCTCCAGTTCTAGGGATAGTAGGCAGTGGTTTCTCAAGATGAAGACTGCAGAGCATCTCATCGTACTTGTGTCTGTCTCTGCAGCGACTGTATAGCTAGCAGGTTGTCAGATCCTCTTGTATATGTGACTTGAAACAAGATGCCTGCAAAGCCCAGGAGTGAACCTTAACACATGCTCCCTCTGTCTTGCAACAAAAGAGAGACAAAAGCAGGGCAGAGATTTGCCATCCTTGAAAACTGCTCTTGCCTTATAGCAGGGAGCTCTTAATTCTCTCCAGCTCAGATCCTGTTGGCGTCCAGCCTTTGCGTAAGGACAGACATTTTTGTTGTATTTTGTTGGATCCCCTGAGGCTGAGAGAGAGTAACTTAACCAAGGTCACCCAGTGGGTTTCCATGGCTGAGCGGGGATTTGAACCCTGGTCTTTAGAGTCCTAATCCAATGCTGAAACCACTATGCCATGCTGGTCTCAATTGGTTCAATAGATTTACTCTATTTGGGATGAACTATAAAGATCAGGCCTTTCCTTCCTCCATTTTGTAGGGCCAAAGGACGCTGTGGGAAAGGCAGAGAGACAAAAGGCTAGAAAGAGGCCCCAACAACATTTTCAGGGGGCTGTCCTCCCTTTTTCCTTTCCTTCCTTCCTTCCTTCCTTTGCAACTGATAGATTTACATCCTTGTTCTGGCTGCACTTTATGCTTCTCAAGCCATTAGGGACCCTTCTGCTTTTGATATGACCTTTGCATCTGGCAAAGAGTCTGCGGACAAGGTCAGTTCTAATAATCTCAACCATCCAGTGATCAATGGATGTGCTTTGCGGATCAGGGACGCATCCCCTCCCACACACACATACCTTTTTCCTCTGCTCTGGCTATATATTTTCTGGCCCTTTCACAAGACAGCTTCAGTAGGGCGAGAATCAGGTCTGAACTTTGCAGCCCCTAGAAGTCCCCAAAGCTGGAGATTCCTTATCTTTTTACAGCTGCCCACAAAAGCAATTTGGCTCCCCGTCTGGACATCCTTAACAAATCTGCTTTGACAGCCCTCTCCTTTGGCTTGGCTAACCTCCCTGGAGGCTCATCAATGAAGTCTTTAACAGGCAAATCAATGGCTGCCTCTTTCTGCCATTGAGTCAGATGGGAATGAATGGAAGAAATGGATGTCTGGCTTCTGGGCAGTGATCAGTTGTGAAGCTCAGGACGATCCCTGTGGCAGTGCCCCCAAGGAAAGTCCAAAAACACAGGTGGTGGTGATGCAACCCCTCAATCTCTCTCTCTCACACACATACAAACACACATATGCTTGTTCTTTGTTGTTGTTGTTGTTGTGTGCCTTATGGTGACCCTAAGGCGAACCTGTCATAGGGTTTTCTTGGCATATTTCACAGTCAATTTTCATCTCTACCAGGAGCAGGTCTTTTGTAAAGCTCATGGCTCTTGCCCACCCAAGACCAAGCCACCCCTAAATTCCACCTCAGCATTAGGAAGAACTTCTGGAAGGTAAGAGCTGTTCAGCAGTGGAAGAAGCAGCTGCCTCAATGGAGTGTGGTGGAGTCTCCTTCTTTGGAGGTTTTTAAGCAGAGGCTGGATGGCCATCTGTCCCAGGGAGGGTTTGGATAGTGTCTTCCTTAATGGCTGAATGGGGCTGGAACGGATGAGCCTTGGGGTCCCTTCCAACTTTAGGATGCTGTGATCCTGAATAGCCTCCCTGTTCTCCTCTCTCTTGGTAAGCAGCAGCTGCCGAGAACGGGAAGAGATTTTGGATAGCATTCAAAAGACTAGGGCACGGCCCTCAAAAAGCAACCTACGTGCACATAAGCCTCGCTTAGACGTGCGCCTCTGTCACCAGTAGGATCCCACCCCATGTAACTTTCTCTTAGATAAACAGCGAGGTGGAATTTCTGAACTGGAAACAACTTGGCTCGGACCCAGCAGGCTTTCCTCTTGTTTGTATCTGTGTTGTGATTTCAAAAAGGCACAGAGAGCTCCCTGGAGATTACGTGCCGGAAATGCACATGCGCCTGCTCTGCAGTTCGGCCGCAAACTTAGCTCGACTGTAAAAATAGCTGCATTGAATGCAAAAACCTGCCGGGGGGGGGGGTCAAAGGTTCATCTTCCCAGACCTTTGGGTTCCTGCCTCCATGTTGGAACAATTTTCACCTATTCTTCGTTTTTCTCCTTTGAACACGAATCTGCCCTCTCCTGCCAGGAACCCGAGTCAAGGTCCGTGGCGGCCTTTTAAAAACAACTGGCGAACAAAATTCCCCAGTAGTTCTTCCTTTCCTTGTTGTTTAAGCTATGCATTGATTAATTCGCTGCAAAAACTGAAACTTTAAACAGATAGTGGAAGCTGCCTCGTGATATCTTGCCCCATAAGTGTGCATCTAAAAATGCAGGCAGCTGTGTTGGTCTTGCTAGAGAAACTGTTTCCAGCTGCTCTTGTGTAAAGAGGACTGAGAGGAGGAGCTGCAAGGCTGGGATTTTGCTGAGACAGTGACTGCTGCTGTTATGTGCCTTATGGCAACCCTAAGTTGAACCTATCATGGGGCTTTCTTGTCAAGATTTGTTCAGAGAGGGCCTTCCTCTGGGGCTGAGAGAGAGTAACTTGCTCAAGATTGCTGAGAGTGTCTTTCCAAGGAGCCCAAGGAGGTTGCTGTCATCGTTGCCAGAAAGAAAATAAAGGAAACATTTGGAAGGCACATCTACGCTGTAGATGGAAACACAGCTGACTTAGGAAGTTATGGCAAACTGTTGCATCAGAGACAGGAATCATGTATCCTCGCAAATATTGTTGGACTCAGCACCCATCACCTCTAGCCACCCTGGCCAAGGATAATGGGAACTGCAGTCCTGCAACATCCAGCTGGCCTCATGCGTTGAAACTGACTTACAAGCTGTCTTACCAGGTTAAGGGGAACAATTGCATCAGAGATAGAAATCATGCATCCTCCCAAATGTTGTTGGACTCTGGGGTCCATCAGCTCTAGCCAGCCTAGCCAAGGAATCATGGGAGCTGCGGTCCTGCAAAATCCAAAGGGCCCCAAGCTGTAACTTGCCGATGGTGGGAGAAGCCTGGCTCTCTTTTTTTTTCCGCTTGATTTAGGAGAGGTGAAAGCCAACGCCTGCAGCCTGAGCGTGCAAAGGCCTCCCAAGACCTGCCTCGACAATTTCATGTCCAAAATGGTGCACCGGGAGAGGAGCCTGTCGCCGAACTAGTGCGCGATTGCTGCACATGTAAGAGCATCATATAATTAACAGTCAAGATCATTTACATTGTCGCTTAGCTAATTTTCATAATGTTTTCTTTATTATCAGAGGAAGAAATTAACCCAAGAATTTATTTACATACCCAGTCTCAAACAGTAACAGCTTGCTAATTGCCTGTTAGGTGATTAATAAGCTTACAGCAGATGCTAATGAATCGAGGGCTCCCTGTTTCAAAGGTGCGCCATGCGGCAGGATTCTGTTTTGGCAGCTTAATTAGTGCAATAATTATGTACTTGTTGCTCCTGCTTTCAAGCAAATACTGTCAAATGCTTAAAAGATTAAAGTGAATTATATCACCAAGAACTAGCAGTTCTTAAGGACTCTTCTGCAGCGGCAAACATCCCGAACTTCTCCTCCTACTCCAAATATAGGTGGGGGCGGCTGCCATCTGTCCAGGCGTCGGCACGCGGCTTTGCAACGATTGCAAGTTCCCTCCTCCTGGTCTTGCAAATTGGGAGAGCGGCTGGGATCCCGTGGGTGCCTTACGTTAAAGAGACTTATGAAAGAGTCTGGACCTTTTTGTCTGGTCTGGAGAGGCCAGCTTCATTTCAAGGTTGTGCATGCGGTTGCACAACAGACTCCCATTGAGCATGGCTGCCACATGTACATTGCACATGCCATTGTGCACCCAAGTCCAGTTGCACAACTTTACAATTCCCTAATGGAGTGACGTTGCTCAACTGCAAGGCATTTCCGCGCATGTAAGATGATGCTTCGTCTCCTCGATTTAAGAAGAGGTTTGCTGAGAAGCTGGGGTTTTAAATAATGATTTTTAATTTCTTCCCACTCTCTGGCCCTTCTGTGGCCCAAATCTGTCCCTACCTCATAGAATCACAGAATCCTCAAGGACTATCCAGTCCAACCGTCTGCCATGCAGGAACTCTCAATCAAATCATACCATGAGTAGCTGTGTGGGCAGCTCCTTTGAAGTTTGGACTAAAACCCAGAGTAGATTCTATGTAGGGTGTCCAAGAAAAATGTGGGGCAAGATCAAATAAAAGCTAAAAAACCCTCACATGAATATAAATTCATGCTTCTTAGCCCTTGCTTAGAAAGGAGGACATTTTGGAATTCCTCCTGGACAGCAGGTTGAAATGTAAGAGATATCTGGGGAAAGCAGGATATCTGGTCACCCTCAATGTTGGGTGTTTTGGAATTAATTCTGGAAACAAGGTTGGCCTGGAAAAGATGGATGTCTGGTCATCCTGTGCTGGGTGCCAGCCAGCAAATCACTTCACCTATAATTGTGCTCCAAATGCAGTCCATTTCCGGTCTTATAAATACATCATCATTATCATCATTATCATCATCATCATGGTTGGCTCCTTCCTCCTTCTGGTAGAACTTGGCCGTCATTCAGACCTCCAGTTATCACAGCTTTATCGCCGCCCAATACATTGAAGGCCAGTTGAAAGGAAAATGGGTGGTAATGGTGGAAGGAGGGGGAAGTTTCATTGGCAGTATTTTAGAAAACCAATTCCTCTGAGTGGCTGGAATTTATGAGGAATGCATGCGCCTCCGCTGACCTGGCTCTGGGAAGGCCAGGCCAGCCAGAGAAATCTCCCTCCGGAGATGAAAGGATTGACCAGGTTTTGGGGGGAAGCCTGCGGAGGTCTGTCCTTTGGCCCAGAAGCACCACCTTGGCTTGGCTGCAATGTCCTTTTCAAACTTGGTAGCTCAAAATTGTTTTAGCAATTTTTGTTTTTTGCTGAATCAAAAGAGAGAAGGGCTAGAAATAACTAAATAAACATTTCCTTTGCTCTTTGGAAGAATAAGGCACTTCAACATCTATTTTGCTGCCAGCAAAGGATCTCTCTCTCTCTCAATAACTCCACTTCCTCAAATGTTATGCTGATAGCATTTTTTGGTATTATTATTATCATCATCATCATCATCATTATTCCGGCTGTGTCAGTTGCCTGCTGAGGAGAAGGAAAAGAGAGAGAGGTATTCAATCTCTCTCTCAAGTCATTAATTTTAAAAAGTTGGCCGGTGTTTGCAAAGTGTTCAGCATATAAAAATTAATGTTGACAAACCTTTGAGGAATAGAGCGAAACAATAGAAATCAATTAAAGGAAATAGCCTGCAGTTAGCGTCAAAATTATGCAGCAGCGTTTCTTTCCCCCCCCCCTTCCCTTTTCTTAAAAGCAAAGCGGCTGAATTGAATGTTTAAAAAGGCAGGGGGCTGAGCATTCAGCAGCAGCCTTCTCTTGTGAGTCAGTGGCGCATGTGAGCGCATGCAAAGTTGGATTCTACATCAGGATCTCAGAGCATCAGCCTTTGCATACAATCAAACATTGACTGTGGTACGTAATCCTGCATTGGATGGCAACTGCACTTGTAACTAAACACACAACCAAATCCACATCCCGTTGTGCAGCTGAATGCACAGCAGAATGCTCATCTGCACATTCATGTGCAATGCTACTGCATGCACAAGCCTGCTTCTGCAGCCATGGACTGAATGTGGTTGCTCCACCAAGGAGAAAAATGTCCAAACAATTCTGTAGAGGAACTTAACGCAAGTGTAAGGGACCCACAGGGCTCCGGCCATTTGGAAGTTAGTTGCTGTTTGCTAGAGCTGCGTTGGGCCAGATTCTTATCATGTTATTAATTCATAAAAACCAGGTATCAGTCCATCACATACATTACATACACAGGTACGTGTACAACATATGCATACACAACACATTGTTTATATCACAATACAACATACTACCATACTGTCCATCGCCAAAGATAAGACCAATAACAAAAGGGGCCAAGCACTCTCCTTGACTAACACACAACTCTCTAGACCTATCTCTTTGTTACTTTAGAGGTTTTCCATTTTCATTAATACAGTTCTCCCCTGCCTACTTATAAACTTTAACCCATTATATATATATATATATATATATGGTATATATTACCACGCAAAATGCAAAGAAAGCAAAACAATGTACCGTCTCATGATGTGTCCAGAGTATGACAGCCTCAGTTTAGTCAATTTGGCTTGATCTGTCCTAGGACCCATTTCTTTGTCTTGTAACCTTGGATGTCCCTTTAAACTTCAGCCTAAAAGCAGGGCTGGATTCACCGCCCCACTGACCTGGGAGTCCTCAACCATGGGCTGGGCTCTGTTTCCAGCAAAACACACAAGACCCCCTTAATGCCAGATGTCTCCCCCAAACGGCTGCTGCATAAGGCAGAGGGGCTCCAGGGCGTTTGGGGAACCCCTCTTTCCCCTTGGCTTCTTCTCTGTCTGCTTTTCCTACCTGGGCAAACCTCCCTCCCACCTTTTGCCATCTGCAAGGCCTTAATTGCATCATGTTTTCTTGGCTCCCTGCGTCGAACTTTATGAGCCACCATCCAATTTTAAAATAGCTGTTCATTTTTTATGGTAATGCTAAATTTATTCAGCTGCTCAAATCAGCTAGAAAATAATTATATCACCGCAATGAGCCTTTCCACGGCTCACCTCGCCTCCGATTTACATCCAGAGCGGAGCCTCTCTCTGGGGTGTGTGTATTTGTGTGTGTGTGTGTGTGTGTATGGAGGGTGTGAGGAGTGCCATTTGCAGAGCCCAATTAGCCCTAGCCCGCTTCCTTGCCGACAGGTGTCCGCACCTCAGGAACGGCGGCACTAATTGGACTCTTGGTTTGGGGCTGGGACATTGGAGGACATCTCCAATTAGCCAGGAACCGGTGTTGGGTCGCCTGGGGAGGAAGGAACAACATCCATCGTTTGCATCAGCAATAACCCACTGCCCCCCAAGACCACTCTTTTGGTTGAGTGTCATGCATTTTTCATATACTGTATCAGTCCCACTTGCCCTTCTTGGTAGTCAGGGCAGCATACAGAACCATAGTATCATAGAGTTGGAGGAGACCACAAGGGCCAACCAGTCCAGTCTCCTTTGGCCGTGCAGGAAGACACCATCAACAGACAGATGGCCATCCAGCTTCTGTTTAAAAGCCTCCAAAGAAGGAGACTCCATCATACGCCAAGGGAGTGTCTTCCACGATCAAACGGCTCTTACTGTCAGAAAGTTCTTCCTAATGTTAAGGTGGAATCTCTGCATCTGTCATTCTGGGTCCTATACTCCAGAGCAGCTGAAAACAAGCTTGCTCCATCCTCAATTTGACATCCTTTCAAATATTTAAACAGGACTATCACATCACCTCTTAACCTTCTCTTTCCCCGTACTGTAGCTTGCATCCATTGCTCCATTGGGTCCTATTCGCTGGAGCAGCAGAGAACAAGCTTCCACCCTCCTCAATATGACACCCTTTCAGATACTTAAACAGGGCTGTCATGTCCCCTCTTAACCGTCTCTTCTCCAGGCTAAACATACCCAGTTCCCTAAGTTGCTCTTCACAGGGCTTTATGGTTTCCAGACCTTGTGAATTGGGTAGGAAAGTTCAGCAAAGAAAGGTTAGTCTTGGGGGTTGTGAGCTTTATGGAGTTTGAAGCAAGCTCCTCTCCCACGTTCAGGTTTGCCCAGTTGTGGTTGGTGGCCCTTCAGTTGAGGACCCACTGATCCTCCTTTAATCTGACCCCACTGGTCATCCTTCCGGCCATTGAATATACGTCAAGAGCTCTTGTAGCACCTTTGAGAAAGAGGTTGGCAGCATGAGCTTTCCTGGACTTAAGTCTACTTCCTCAGATACATGAGGCTTCCTTGTGTTGGCCTTGGCATCCTCAGCTGGGTGTTGTTTTGCCCAGCATTGCCACACATCTATGGTGCAAAAAGTGTCAGACTGCCATTAGAAGGATGATGCCATTGACTGACCCTTGCAGCAAAGAGCAGAAGCAGCCATGTCTGACTGGAGTCATGAACCTTGGAATCAAACATGGTTAAGGCATGCCCTTTGCTGGGGGAGCTTGTAGCATTCATGCACGCTTCGTTGCCAGTGAAATGCAGCCACTGCTGCCACAATATGTGTGCATTCTTCCCCCAAGACAGCTGGATTCAGAGAGCGCTCCAGCTGAGCCTGCTGGAGGCTTCCAGAGCCTGGGAAAGGCATTGCCTGAGCTGGAATAACATGACCTTCTGAAGGAGGCCACACCAAATGCTTCTTTTCTTCTTCCCACTGAAAGAGGGAATCACCGCCAGTCTGGGGAATATGAGAGCCTTCCTTGCTATCCGTTTTTGCTTTGCTTCTTTGCATTTTGCCTGCAGAGCAGAAGGAAGAGACAAGGCACGGTCTGATCCAGGTTGCATTTGATCTGACGTATTTGTGTGTGTGTCTGTTGCTCATGCCCCCCACTCTTGCACTTTGCCCCAACTTTTGCAAAGAGGTGCAAATTTGTTAAAATTCCATAAATGTTACAGTGAACCATAAAAACCCATTGATGTTGCTTTGCCTGTTTACCCAGGCCTGCCCTTGCTGTTTGCACCGTGTAATTTTAACATGTCAGTTTGCTCTCCGACAGAAAACATCTGGAGTTTTAATGTGCCAAAAAGGGGGGGGAGGGAGGAGAGGGAGGAGGAAGAGAAAGACCCCCTCAATTTGGGAGAGGCCAGGCCTTTGCATCGCATTTGGCACTCGGGGCAACCATCTCTTGAAGGAGAGCCATGGTCCAGCTCCGATGCGTGGGCCTCCTCTGGGCTGGCGCCTCCTCCTGTTGTATGCCTGAAAGATTAGTAAATTTTATCCTAATTAAAATTTAAGAAAAGCCAAGATGGGAGCGCAGGCTCTTTAACCGGCGCATCGTTCGCAATTAAATTTCCAACTGAGCCGGCTGCCCAATATTGACATCAATTTCTATTGGGTTTCTTTCCCTCCCTCCCTCTCTCTCTCTCTGCCTCCAACAATCTTATTATTTTGTCATCATGAATAACAATGAAGGAAATTAGACTTTTAGAAAGGATTTTCCTCACTGGCAGGTTGAAGTACAAAGCCCTACTGCGTTAATTCCTTTTCTCAAGCTTGATCACACCAGATTCCTCTCCAACATACTGCACACAACGCAAGGCTCCCCCAAATGTCCAGAAATGGGGTGGGGGGAATGGGAAGACTTTGGGGGTGTCTCGAGTTGGAGGGGCAGAAGGAGGGCACGGTCCCCCAACAATAATTCTGCAATCTTCCGTCAGTCACCAATTTCCTAGCATTGTAGAGATATTACTGAGCCAAAGTAGTGTTGTGGGTTGAGTGTTGGACTATGACTCTGGAGAGCAGGGTTTAAATCCCTGCTTGGCCATGGAAAAACCCTGGTTGACCTGGGTGGATTTGTAGTTTTGTGAGATATTTAGCCTTCTCTATCAGAGAGCTTTGGTTCCACAATGAATTACAAGGTCCATGATTCCATAGGATGGAGCCATGGCAGTCAAAGTAGTGTCATCGGGCATTAATTCTGCAGCGCGGATGCAGCCATTGCCATGCAAAACAGGATTTGCACAAGTAGGCTAATGCATAGCTCCTCGTGCGGAGACTTACGCTGTGCCGCCCGTTTGCAGGATCTGGGCCATGGCCTCCACAGAGCCCTAAAGAGTCTCTTTTCTTCCTCTCTGCATTTTCATTTCTATTTTTAAATCTAACTGTCAGACAAGATCTTAGCAGCCCTCTGCCACAGCGTGAAGTGAGGCCCAGAAGAGATTTATTATACTGTAGTTTAAAAGCACGATCGTGGCTCATCCGGATCGCACACACGCACAAGCAGACACCCCACACCAGCAGCCTGTGTTATAATTGGAAGCCCTCTGGAAAAACCCCAGCCGCTTCTCCCCACCATGAAATCGGGGAGGAAAAGTCAGGGCCGGGATTGCTTTAATTAAGGGAGGAACCACATTTTCCTTTGGCGGAGTCGAGAGAGAAGAGCCGCCGTTCCACCAGATCCAGAAGATTTTCCATATCGCCAGCTGCAATTAGTCATGTTTGTCTGTAAATAAGTGTTGAGGGTATTTTTTATTTCTAAAAAGCCACTTGGATCTTGCGTGAAAGCCTTGAGAAAGCTGGCGGTGGTTCCCCTCTTGTCAGATTGTCGACATTTCCTAAGGTGGCTTCAAGGAGTCACACGTTTTCTGTAATTGGACTCAAGTAATTGCACATTTCTTTCTAAATGATTAATGAGGTGCATTGGAAAACGCTGGGAGGACTGCCTTCCCCCCAACACTTTAAATCTGGAGTTTGGCCCATTGCAGTTCCCTGGAACAAGGCTGGGATGGCAGCCGTTTCCATCCGCCCCAGAAATATTTATGAGTTGGCAACTGCAAGGAAGAGGATTGCACAGATTTCAAATGGAAAGGGGGAGGCGAGGACGGATTCATCTCCAGCATCCCAGCGCTGATAATAAGGGTAATCTGAACAAGAAAATGGAGAGACGTCCGCATTGCCAAGAGCTTTGGTGTCAAGGCAAACAGGCGGAACATTTGTGGTGCCTTACGGAGTGTTTGAAAACAACATGGTTGCATTCTGTCCAGGAACCAAATATATATCTCCCCCAGCCTTTCATGGAAGACTCTGCAAAAAGTTCATCCTAAAGTCTTTCTGGGTGTGTGACTTGAGTTGAAGAAAGCAAATTATGATCAGTGCCAGTTGGCTAATGCCTGGGATGTCTCCTCCACCTCCTCACTTAAATCCCCATAACAACTTTTGTTACTGGTGCGTGCATGAGGGTTTTTTCAGTGTAAATTAGAGGTCAGGACACAAGTCCTGGGCATGCAGGTGAATAATTGTCCTTGCACACAAGCTTTGGCTTCTTGTGACCAGAACTCATTGTTAATGTGCTCATAACCATTGGTGCCCCCAATGAACTGGAACCATTGCTCTCTGCTGCTAGTTAATGTTTATCATTGCAAAAGTACAGGGTGGCCTGACCAGCCTCATTTTGCTCTCTTCTTTGTCCAGTAGGTAAACCACACTTTGCTAGCTTTTCCTTCTACTGACATGTCTTGGCTGTTGGAAGATAGCAAGAGCTCACACGTTTTCATTACCGTCCAACTGGCCTCACGGAGGCACAGTACTAATAGGGATTGTGAAATGGTTCCAACAGCCAGTAAGTCTGCTTGCTGCCTTTGCTTTCTGGAGGCAGGTGATGTGGGGATTGCCAGTTGATCCATCATCTTCTCACCCCGGGGGAGAATCCATTAGCCGCGCTTTTCTGGCAGAGTTTTGAAGGACCAGTCACTCCATGAACTTCTGCAGGGATTGGACTTGACGCTGAGTGGCAGATCTGCAAATTGCTCAAAGCTATCTTTCCAACTTTGAAACCTTGCTTTGTCTGCCTGTGTCAGGCTCAAAACAAACCACTCTGAAGTTGCTGCCAAAGTTGGTGGGACACCACTGTTTGTCTGCCAGGTGGGAGCATGGAGGGTTTGCTTTCCAGTGGGCCATGTGTCATGTGGTGTCAGGCGCACAAGCCCAGCAGCTTGCCATTGTGAGACACGGAAGCCACAGATCTGCTGCTTATGTGGATGAATCTCCCAGAGGCTTAGTCTGTCCCTGGGAGCTGGGGCTTTATCACTTCATATTGTGGGGTTCCTTTCAAACCCATAGGTGACTTCTGCAAAACTACAAACCTGTGGCATGGTCCATGTGGGTTAAAGTGGAGAAGGCAAGGTATGGGATAGACTGATGGATAGAAAAGGGTCTCTGTGGGTGAAATATATCCCTCCCGTCAGTGGGCCAAGGGTCTTTCCTGCCTGTTTCTTTCAGGCAAGAGGTTTGAAGGGACATCAGGGGAATGAGTCAGGTCAGCTGAGCTCCCTCTGGTTCTTTGCTGAGTCTCCTCTTATTTTGCCCTTGCCCTCATTTCTTCCCTCCCCTTCCTTTTTTTCTCCCTTTCGGTCATGATAACCATATTGGAAAAATATGTTCAGGCTCCCCAGCCTGAATAAATATTCGAGAAATGCAGAGAGTCATAAATAAGCAAGCAGCAATCTGCCGCTGCAGAGCGAGGCAACTTCAATCATTACGATCTGAGGAGGCCTTGGGGACCGAGGAAAAAAGGCCCGTCTGGCCTCAGCATTTATGTAAAAACAAACAAAACCATCAAAGGAGCATTGATTTCCTCGACTGATGGAAGGGTTCCCCCTCAGAGGAAGTCTTGCGGTGGAAGGAGAAACCTCTGGGATGACTGCTCAGCCAGGGAGGCAAACTGCAAGACGGAAGACTAGCACTGAGATCCAGAGTTATCCAGAGCTACGCATTCATTGTTTTGTGCAATCTTTGGGTTGAGTGGCCATATTATTCAACTGGGCCACATGTGCAACACAATGCAGACCCAAATGTGCATGAACAGCTCTGCTTCTGGCATCCATTGCTGCTGTGTGTCCTATTCTCTGGAGCAGCAGAAAACAAGCTTGCTCCATCCTTGACACCCTTTCAAATATTTAAACAGGACCAACATATCACATCTTATCCTTCTCTTCTCCAGGCTAAACATATCCAGCAGCTCCCTAAGCCAACCCTCATAGGGTATGGTAGTTTCCAGACATCGTTTATACCCTTTTGGTCACCCTCCTCTGGACACTTTCCAAGCTTGTTCACATCCTTCTTGAACAGTGCAATTGGTAGTGCAACACTGCAATTTCCTAATAAAGTGGCATTATGCAAGTTACACTCCATGCCAGCTATATAGATCTCTGCCATCCACTTGGAGATTAGACTTGGTTGCACCCAAACCAGGTTTGGGTGGGCTGGGGAAACAAAGAGGGAAGACCACAAGGGATGGTTGAAGATACTCAGCAGACTAAATTGTGTGCCTTAAAGTCTGAGGAACAGGGATCCTAGGACCAGTGGGTTGATATCTGGGTAGGGTTAGGTTTTGACATGTCAATTTAGAAATTAAGCACTATAGCTGGCTTGTGTTAATCGAAAGCGGGATATCGATACAAAAAATCTTAAATGCTTTGAACATTGTGAAGTCGAAGGCTTTCATGGCCGGCATCCATAGTTTTTTGTGGTTTTTTCGGGCACTGTGGACAAGAAGATGCCAGCCACAGAAGCTGGTGAAACGTCAGGAAAAAAACCCTTCTAGAACATGGCCATGTAGCCTGAATAAACCCACTGAAAAATATGCTTTGAACACCTTTGTGGGAAATATCAAAATAACAGTTTTTAGGGTGGCGGTGCAAAGGAAGTGTGACAATTAGACCATTTTGAAAATGGCTCAACCCCTAATGATGAACCATCTTTGGGGAAATATCTTTGACAATGGCGCTCAGGTAGAGACCTTCCGCATCCTTCAAGCAGCAGCCGCTCACCAAAAGGTTGGAGTTTCCCTTCCAACTGTTTGAGAAATTAAAGCAACTTGCTCTCTGTGTGATGCATCTGTTTTATAACACAATTGAACACGGTCTTTAATGGTCTAATTATGGGGAATGGCATTGGTGGAATATGGGGAACATTCGTTTCTTCCTTTGTGGTCCAACGGGAGCAAAGGAAGGTATTCAGGATGGATGAAAAGGGCAGGCAGCAGCCAATTGAGATTTGACAGCAACCAGCCAAAGACACCACACACACACACACACACACACACCCCACACACTGTGGATTGTCAGGAAAGTTTGTGCCATTATTAAATTAGATGATGTTTTTCAAAGGAACGACATGCCGATCTGTTTCATTCCAGTAAATATGTAATTTACATTTAATTCCAAGTAACCTTTCCAGGGTTGCTGAGGTGTGAAAGAATTTAATGATACGATGCTACATTTACGAAGACGCCATTCATATTCATTAGACGGGCGCATTAGCAAGCCGTCCTGTGGTTGCTGCCGTTCTGGTGTGGAAGCTTTTATGGCTCCGGTTTATGGGACAATGACAGCGCAATTTAGCCTCTCTTCCCACTGCAAGACGTTTGGAGGCACAATGTTGTCCAGCAGAGTAAAAGGCACCTTCCATCCATGTGTAGGAAGGATCCCTGGGCATCCCTTTAGCCAGAGCTGGCATGGTGTAGTGGTCTGAACAATGGACTCTGGAGACCAGGGTTCGAATCCTGGCTCAGCCATGTAAACCCACTGGGTGAACCTGGACAAGTCATTCTCTCTCAGCCTCAGAGGATGGCAATGGCAGACTGCCCTCCGAAGAAACTTGCCAAGACTTGAAGGCACTCAACAACAACAACATCCTTTGAGCCAGGGGTTGGTAGCCCAGGAGTGGATTTCGTTGGCCCATCTATTGCACAGGTTGAACCAGCCTGCTTCAGGTGCTAGATCTGTGAGTGTGTTAAAGCCCAGCAACAGACCCTTCTCATTATATACCATCTTATTACTGTATATACATTATATACAACCAGAAGAAGGAATCAGGCAGTGGTTTTGCCACACAGAGGCGCTTTTTGCTGTGCTGCTCAAACATGCTCAGGACTAAAGAACTCGATGTGAACACATCCATTTTGCATTCCGTCCACATGCTCCAAAAACTGCAAATGGAGATTTGTTACATTTCATTTGCTCTTGTCCCCAAGAAGCCATTTGTGATGAGTTTGTGTTTCCCGAGAGGCTGTATTCAAATCAAAGGGAAAAGAGAGGCGTAGAAGGAAACTAAAAGGAGGGAGAAAAACAACACAAATCTGAACAAGAAAGCAATGGGTTCCTGGGGTAACTCCAGCCAGGCCCTTCTTTTGCAAATGCTTCTGTGCAGATTTCTGTGTTTTCTGGGTAGTTATGCACAAGGGTAGTTATCCTACTCAGGGTTGCACAGCCAGGATAAAATGTTACACAAGCTAAGGAGCACTGCCTAGAAGGTTTGCTAAATTCAGCCCTTGGTGATGGGTGTCAAATTCAGTCAATTGCTGTCCAGTGCAGAGCGGATTGCACTACCGTGCCACCAGTTGTGTGGTTGGTGGCATGGCAGTACAACCCCTCCATTCTGCCATGCAGGAAGACACAATCCAAGTACTTCCGGTGACAGATGGGCATCCAGCATCTGCTTAAAACCTCCAGAGAAGGAGACTCCACCACTCTCCAAGGCAGCATTTTCCACTATCAAACAGCTCTTGCCACCAAGTTATTCCTAATGTTTAGGTGGAATCTCTTTTCCCACAGTTTGCATCCACTGCTCCATTGTGTCCTATTCTCTGGAGCAGCAGAAAACAAGCTTGCTCCATCCCTATCATGACAGCCCTTCTAATATTTAAACAGGGCTATCAGTATCACCTCTTAACCTTCTCTTCTCCAGGCTAAACATCCCCAGCTCCCTAAGTCTCTCCTCACAGGGCTTTATGGTTTCCAGACCTTCCACCATTTTGTTTGCCCGCCTATGGACACAGTTCCAGCTTGATTTCCTACAAGATCTCATCTGAAAAGATGGGCACTGTTGTTGCAGACTTCATGGAGGTGACTCTCCCACTCTTCCACCAAAGGTTTTGCAATCTAAATAGGACTTGAGCAGAATGCTAAACCAGGCAAGGGAAAGTGTCTGCTTTGAAAGTGTCATCCCTCCATCCCTTTTTCGTCTTGGGGGGCATTTCGGTGCCACCCTTTGCCTTGCCTTTTTCATGCAGAGTGTTTTGCTTCCAGGCACGTCTTCCAAGGATGTTATTTCAGTGCATTTCTTTCCTCAAGAATGAATGCGCTTAAATCTGCCAAACAGCATCACTCTCTCTGGTCTCTGAAGGCGGAGAATCGCACCCTTCCAAGTCCTTGCTGCTAAAATTATATGTGTGTCTCCTCCTGTGTGTACATGCGCTTGTGAAGGCATGTATTTGAACGGTTATAGAATCAGTCACACTTTTGACAGCCGATACGAAGAGCGTTTTTTGGTGGTAATTGTGTGCTTAAAGTGATTTGTGCCTCATTACAGAAAGAAAAACACCCAAGAAAAGCAACTGGCTGGTGAAAATAAATAAATAAATGGCAAAATGCTACTAACTATTTCGGGGGGGAGGAGGTGTGGGAGAACGCCATGCGCTCTTGAGCTGCTAAGACTTCTGTCGGAAGCCAAGATTGACCAAATGTTCTCAAATCAAGTGTCGAAAAGAAGAAAATTGGTTCTGAAACCACAGACGTTTTTTTCCCTGAGGCTCTTTAATGCATTGCAGCCATACTTTATAAAGCAATGTTTTATTTCTGACAGCAACCAGAAAGCCAGTGTCGTACCTATCAAATGGAAGCAGAAACCCCCAGGATTGGATTGATGAGGAGTCTATGAAATGGGGGAAATCTGGAAAAGTTAGGGGCTTGTTGAGGAGGGAGCCAGGAACAGACAACCATTTCCATGTACACACACACACACACACTCACACTCACACTCATGCATGCACTGCAGGGGTGAATAATCTTTTCGACAGTGGGGCCAGCAGATGCCCACAAGGGTCCAGGACTGAACATGGGCATCCCATCGAGGTGGCTGGCATACAAGTCCCAAGCAATATCCCACAGCCGGGTTCAGAGCGTGATGTGACTTTGAGTGCAGATGCCAAAGACCTTTTTGCACCACTGTTGCTTTTGGGACCACCTTCCCTCCTTCCTTCCCTGCCTTCAAAGCAAAACAGGCCCCATCCCCCATCCCAGCATCCTTTTGTGATAATGGGTAGTTGTCATTTTCTGGCGCTGAGAAAATTGTAGCCTTATCCTAATAGAAAAACATCCCTTTAAGCAGACATGTTCAATTTAGAAGCTGCAGTTCAGAAGAATACCAGCCACGGTGTGTAATTTATACCAGAGACTTGGAGAGCAGAAGTTGCAGAGTGGATTGCCAACAGCCAGCCCTTCGACAACAAGATTGCAAGGAGGCTCTGCAAAAGCACAATCGCTCATAGACTTCTGAAATAATCCAGGGTCTCAGGCACAATTTCTGACTTGGCCCAGGGCATATTGTCTTGGCCCCGGGTGCCATTTTGCAAAGGCGTCAACAAGAAATCCCATGACGTTTTGGTGACTTTTTAGTCTATTTTTTATTTGGGGGTGGGCAGCAAGTGCACAAAACTCTTTTGAGCAAAAACAGAAGAGGAGGCCCAGATCTGAACGTCTAACCCCTCGAAGAGCCCTGATGTTGCACCACTAGCAGCTGGGAATCTCCCTTTCCTCGCTCGAATGCTCAGTACAGAAATAGGGGCTGGTTGGTTCAAAGGCTGATTTTCTTTCCAGAGAACAAGAGCAGAAGACTGAGCCGGGTAAAGCCACATCCTGCCCCCTTCGCCACCTCATGACTCACTTCTGTTGCGCTGTGTACAATTCTGGGCCAGCATGCGCTCTCTTTCCTCCCCACAAGACCCACATTGACTTTCAGACTGAGGTTCATTGGCGGTGTGGGGAGGAGGAAGCGGCCGGAGCCTTGTCTGTCACTTGGAAGGATGCTCTCCATCACATGAGAGGCTGCCGCATGGCTGCTGTCGGTCTGAGATATACCTTGGCCTCAGCGTTTCATCTTCCTGGGACCTTGTGCAGCTGGAATAACTCACAGACGGCTGTGGGCCCAAGTGACAAGCACATGCGAAGCAGAAACAGTGGAAGATCTGATGGTGCATGAAACCAGGTCTGCAAAGGTAGCCTGACTGTGGTTTGTGGCAACACACATAGACTGAGAGAAAGAGTTGTTGGCTGGAAACCCCGTAGACATCTCATGCATGCATAAGTTTCCACATGGAAGCAGGTGGATATTTTTGCCTAGTGCGGAATGGAACGTCTGCATTCAGTTGAAGGGTGCAGAAGTGGACTTGTACATCTGGGACCATTGTGCATGCAGGGGCACATTGGGTTGTTCAATCAGTTGTGCATTTCAAGCAGCTTGACCTTTGCTTGTGCATTCAGGTGTCCAATGTCACCATTCAACAGGAGGGTTGCATAGCGAAATGAATGCACATCTCTGCACATGGCGGTTTATTCTACGCACATCTGATGTGGCATTTTAGCATTTGTGATAATGGAGCCACCTTTTCAAAAAATTTCACCGGACATCTTATCAGAGAAGGAAGTACTCCCTCGATATTAAAAGGACCCAGTTTGGAAGCAGCCAATGTTGCTGGGAGTTTGAGGTCTCTGCCTACAACCAGGAACCCCTTGGAAAGGAGCTGAGAGCGTGGAGGCCAGAGAAGATAAAGTGAGGGTCACCATACCTCCCATTGGCAAAGGTTGTGAAAGAGTAGTATGGCAGCTGTGAAAAAGCAGGAAACGAAAGCAGCGGAAGGCTCCCAAGCTGCGCAGGCCTGAGCGCACAACCGCACAGGAAGCAGAAGACTGGCTGTGGTGTGTTTCCATGCACCCACGCACCCCCGTCTCCTCTCCCACGGGCTTTTCTCAGGATGGCACACTGGGGTCACTCTTTTCCCCTTCCTTCCTTGGTCTTGCGCTTGCAAGAGACCACCTGCTTAATAATGCAGGGCTGTAGTTCTTGGGCAAAGAGGCTCCCCAAAATAGGACCTTCTCAGAGGAGCCATTTTGCTTCCATCCCTGCTTGTAGCTGTGCTAAATGCCAGCAGATGGCTCATGGAGCCCTTGCAAATCAGAGCCACCCAGGATCTGCATGATTAACAGCCATTGCTCCTTTGCTGATGAAGCATTGCCTCTGAAAGAAATAGCCATGGCCACACTCTGCACATGAGGTCTCTTCCAGTCTTCTCAACTCTCTTCTTGTTCCTGCTGAGAAATGGCCATTAGGTTTAGCTTTCTGGGCAACCTGGAAAACAGAACTCACTGAAGACAGGAGTTGTTGCTTCCTTACTGGGAATCCCAGGCTGATTTGGGTCCATTTATCCTGACTGTCAGATTCAACCGCTAGCAAAAATGACTAGATTTCAACTGCTACTCCTAACAAAGTGCCCAAGTCACAAAGTCACAAAATATTCCAAGCCTCACACCTCAACATCTGAGGAAGTAGACCAAGTCTACAAAAGCTCATGCTACAACTTCTTTTTCAGTTAGTCACAAATTCTCTGAATTCTACTTCTGTGTGTTTGTGTGTTGGACCTCTCAAGTCAAGTAATTTCTTTGCTAGTTGTTGGATTTGGAAGCAACTTTTTAAGAAAGAAATGCCCAAAGGGATTTCCTGCCAAGGAGCCGTGAGAAGAGAGCTATCAGCTTGGGTTGCTTTGGGCAAGACCTCTTGTGACCTGACAAAAGAAGGTTGATGACCCATTAACCCACCATTGATACCATTTCTTGCAGATTAAGAAAGGAGGCTGCCTTGTGGCACCTGAAAGGCTAAGGCATCCATTAGGTCATAAGCTTTCTGGACTAAGATGGCCCCAAAGAGACAGGCCGAGTGACTGAGAGGCAGAGGACTCATCCTTTTCTTCCATCAGCCAAGAAGGGAGGATGAGCCAGGTATTTCCATGGTGAAAGAAAGCCCAGGAGCAAGACAGGGCTGAGCTTTGGCTGAGATGAGAAGAGAGTCAGAAGCTGAGCTTTGGGGGAGATGTTGGCTCAGAGCCAGTGGGGCAGTGAATCCCCTCTGAGTTTATTGTGCATATGGTTTTCAATTATATTTTAACACTCTAGGTAGATTTATTACATTTTAACAGTCTGTTGCTGCATGTTTTTTCCTGTATATGTATGTGTGTGTGGAGGTATGTGTGTGTTTCACCTTGAGTCCCAGTTCTGGAGAAAAGGCAAACTGATGATGATGATGATGATGATGATGATGATGATGATGATGATGATGATGATGAT
>NC_056527.1:169212693-169302537 GCF_019175285.1 Sceloporus undulatus | reverse complement strand
AATGGACAGGTGTTCTGGGCAGAATTCCAAACGGACCGACGAAAGGTCTGAGTGCTTTTGTCACAGCTAGGTCCACAACAGCACATCTCTAGAAAAGGGTCTGGGAACTACTAGGAAGAGGTCACGTTATCTGACAATAGAACAATGCCTCGATTCTTGGATAGGATTTAAATTCCTGGCGGCCCAAACTCCAGCCATCCTCAGTGCTGGATAGACTGTGAACCAAGATAACAGTCACCCCTTTTAATGGCTTCTGGGGGGGAAACGCTTCCATGGGCCTCCCCAGCTGATCCTCTCTGCATTTGGGCAAAAGGCTTCCTTCTCTTCTTCTCCTCCTTCCGCCTCAAAGGCTGTTCCCCCAAATGACTCCTCAGACCACCCAGCGTGCTGCTGCCTAAACAAAAGCCCAGTAGCTCTGCACTTAATCCCATTTGCCCTCTTTCTATCGGCCTTTTAATGACCAGCAGAGAGAGGGAGAGAGAGGATGTTTACAGCCCGTGTCTGAGAGGCGCGATGGAGGCATGGTGGTCCATCTGCCGAAGGATCGGCTCCAAGCCCTGTGCTCTTGGAGGCGTTTAGGGTCCTGTGACCAAGGGATGTGAGCAAGGCCACCGTGGCACAGCTAAGCAGGGGCTCTGGTCAGTCTCTCAAAAGGACACCACTGTCCTGGTTACTTCCCAGGGCTGAAGAGTTGAATTCGTTGCTAGTTGGTGGCCTTGCAACTTGCTCTTGATGTGGGGTGTGGTGTGGTGGGGGGACCTGGCTGGAAAGGATAACAAAGCCCTTGGCCTAACTGTCACATTCTCAGAGTGGGCCCTCCAGTTTCCACCTGCTTCCCAAAGCCAAGAGTCCAAAATTCCCCAAGGCTAAGAGTCTATGATTCTGTGTAAAGCCCACTCAGAGTCTCATCCTCCAAGGAGAATGCGGAGAGAAGAGGGACCATTATGGGACAGTTTTTCTTGGCAGAACAATTGCAAGGGACCCCAAGGGCCAGCTATTCCAACCCCCCTGCAGTGCAGCAGTAGGCAACTAAAGCATCCCTGAGCGATGGCCATCCAACTTCTCTTTAAAAACCTTCAAAAAAGGGGATTCCACCACCCATTGTCAAACAGCTCTTACCATCAGGAGGTTCTTCCTAATGTTGAGGTGGAATCTCTTTTCCTGTAGTTTGAATCCATTGCTCCATTTCCTCCTCTCTGGAGTAGCAGGGAACAAGCTGGCTCCATCTTCTGCATGATCTTCCTTCAGATATTTAAAGACAGCTATCATGCCACCTTTCAGTCTTCCCTTCTTCAAGCTTAACATACCCAACTCCCTCAGTCATTCCACATAAGACTTGGCTTCCAGGTCTTTGGTCATCTTGGTCTCCGTTCCTTGGACACCTTCCAGCTTGTCAATATTCTTCTTGAACCATGTGATGCAAGAACTGGTCACAGGACTTCAGGTGAGGTTTGAGGAAAAGGGTAGTGCTATTATTTGTGGCCCCAGAGCTCTCAGATTCCTCCCCACTCCTTGAAATGAGTCAAAATTCACATGCGGCCCTGGTGTGTCCCTCAAAGCCTCAGAAGGACTTGGTGATGCTCCACTGGACAAGGTCTCAGGAATGCCTCCCTATGAGGTGCGAATGGGGCCTGTGCTTGGTGACCCACTGGTTGCTGATCTGGGAGTGCAGCCCTCCAAATGTGGGGCACCCCACAGTGGGAAGCCAACCCTTTCCGTGATGAGATCAGTGGGAACGGGGTGTGTGTGTGTGTGTGTGTGTGTGTGTGTGTGTGTGAAGAACTCCAGTTGTCAAGTAACATGGCAATTATTTCTCTAATTGCGGGATGCTGCTCCCGATGCACAATGGCAAGGCAGACACAGGGCATGTAAGTGCCAATTAAGCAAGGCATTGCAAGAGAAATTAAATCAAGATGGAATTAAAACTCAATTACAAGCCATGAATGGAAAGCAGAATCTTCCTTTCTCATTCTTTGAGTTGATCGGCAGCACATACATCCCCCCTTGCTGCTTTGAACATCAGGAATGTGTTCCCTGTCAGGAATGTGTTCATCAGATTAACAAAATATTCTGGGGTATGTTTCTAAAGGTGCAAATGTACCCCAGAAGGTACAGGTGGTGCCTGATAGCCCCTTCTATCCAGGCTTCAAAAAGGTGTAGATATCAGTTGCCAGGGTGCGTCTTTTGATAAGGCAGAGATGGATTACTTGCCAGTCAAGACAGAAGTTGGCCAAGCAGAATGATTTTAAGCCTGTGTTTAAAAAGAAAGTTTCCTTCCTCTCCATGCCAAGCTGGTGCATTTCTTACAAATCATCACTTGGACTGTGTTTGTGGGTGGTGTGGCACCATCAATAACCCATTGACCACAGATGAAAGTGGAGTAAGTAGGGAAAGTGCCAAAACCAATGGCTGTTACCCTGTTTGTATCTTATGCAGGTGCAAGTTCTCCTATGGAAGCAGCTGTATTCAGTTCCAAGGGTTACAAAAGCAGAATTGGACATGAGATGCCACTGTACCTCATCAATGCACAGTGCATATTTAGTTTTGTGCAATGTTGTTGTTGTTGTTGTTGTTAACTGCTATTGGGTTTACCTCGACTTACAGTGACCCTGTGAACAAGAGACCTCCAAGTCCTCCTACCTTCAACCATCTGCTCAGGTCTTGCAGGGCAGCCATGGCTTTCCTGGTTGAGTCGCTCCATGGGCATAAAGCAACTGCCTAGGATCCCTGCCAGTCTTTCTGCTTCCCACCACCTTCAGCTCTTCAGGAAAAGTGTGGTTTTACAACCAGAGTTGGACTTTCTGCTCACATCTACCACCCTGGATCCAAAAAAGGGAGCAGACAGGGAAGACCGCATTTGCTCTCCATTGATTTTAAGCCCCCAGGTTTAGACGTGGCCTCTCTCCTCGGCTTCTAATGCCTCGTGTCTCTGGCTTGGCCGTTCCGTCCATCATCCGATTATGCGGATGACAAGCCGGACAGCGCCACGGAGGGAAAAGAAATTGCCTAATCAATCAGGCATCTGTGAGACGAAGCGGGCAAGTCGCTATTCGACTCCTGCAGAGATGGGAATGGCAAAGGGGTATGGATCCCAGCTAAACCACTGGGTGATGGAAATGGGGAATCGTTGCAGGTATTTCTTGGGGAAATTATCAGAGCTCAACTGATCGATGAGCCGCTGCTAACTGAACACTGACATGCCTCTAAATTCTATTGTTATTCCCAACCAGAGTAGGACCATTGGACTGATGGGATTTACTTATGTGTTGGCTCTCTATTTAACCGTGGATTCACTATACCTTCTCTGTGTAGAGCTTTTCTGTAATGAGGCTTCATTAGGATAACCAGAGCTCTGTTTTAACTTCTTTAATGCTGATATCAGAGTAGCCCAAATGAATCATTACAGAAATGTGGATGGATGCTAACTGCAGAGTGAAAGGCCCTCTCTCTGTTCTCAGAAGCACTCTCTTCTCTTGTGACATGCTCTGACCCAAGATGGACTTCTGGCACATGGAGTCCAGTTCTTGGGCCAGGGCTTAGTGGACTTTGGCTCCAATGAAGACGTGGGCATATTTCTGGAGGGATCCTTCTGGACCTCTTGGAATTGGACAGCATACTTTGAAAACCTCCATTAGGGCTTCACTGGAAATGTTTAGCTTGGTCAAAAGAAGGTTAAGAGGAGGCATTATAGCCCTTTTTAAATATTGGAAGGGACGTCATACTAAAGATGAAGCAATACGTATAGAGAGATCTTGTAGCACCTTTGAGACTAAAGAAATTGGCAGCATGAGCTTCCCTAGGCTTCAGTCTACTTTCTCAGATGCATTTGATGGTGTGGAAGCCAGGCACAGACATATATATGCCATTGGTATGTGAGGATGTCAATTCAAATTACAAATCCTTTGTGCATGGAAATGAAGTTGCAGGTCCAATTTTAACTTGTAATAGTTAGTGCACAAAGATATAGGAAACTGGTTTTGGTGCATGGAGATGAAGTGGCAGATCCAGTTTTGCAATGGGACTGGCCTGTGGTGAAGAGAATAGATGGATGAGGATGGGGCCAGATAGTGTTGAAGTGTGTGTAGTGTGTCAGGAAACCATTGCCTTTGTTCAATCCATTGCTGAGGGACTGTAGTTTGTGGATGAATTCCAGTTCTACTGTTTCTCTTTCCAATCTGCTTTTGCAATTCTTTTGTTCAATGATGGCTGTCCTGAGGTCTGAGATGGAAGGCCCTGGGCAAGTTTCCTCCCTTTGCTGCCCTAAAAAAGACCCAGAAAAGGCTGTTGAAGAGAAGAGGGTTAAAAAACGAACCGCACCGAGTGTCAAGTGTACCAGGCCCGCCACTGCTCCCTGGGCCCCTGTTCCAACCCCTCTCCAGCCGCCGAAGAAGCCCCTCATTAAATAAGCAGGAGTTTGCCCCTGACTTGAACAAAATGGTTTGTAATTGATAAATTATGCAGAGGCACCTTCCAGCCCTGAGAGGCTGCGCTGCTATCAGCTGACTTGGATTTTATCAGAGAGCCTCTGCTTGCTCTAGGTAACTTGCATTGATTTAACAAGACTCCTGGGAATGGGGCCGAGGTTTCTAATTATATCCTCTAGATGAAAGGAATCTGATATGAATATAATGGATGTCATGCATGTTTGAGATAACATTATGAAGGCTTTTCCAGCGGGGCGTCCTGGAAGAGGGATCCCATGGAAAGCAACCATCACCATCGTTGCCTTGGGGTGCAGAACCCAGAACCTCTCTTTATTTCCCTTCTCCCTTTCTCTTCATTACGCCAACAAGCCTTCCAACCTCTGAGACTCAGGGAGCCATCCATCTCCCCCAGTCTTGCTTTCATGCTCCAAGTAACACCAAGAAAACCATGCAAGGTGGCTCTCAATATCTTCTCTAAAAACACTTAAGCTTCAGCTTTTCAGCCATGCACCTGAAGTTGAGCAAAGTTCAACAGGACGGCCCTTGGAGGTCCTTCCCAACTTGCCTATCCGCCATTTTATCCCAACTAGACCATTTGGCAACCATAACACTGAGCACTTCAGGAGGACCAGCACATCTTCCAAAATGATTGTGGGTGGGAGTTCTGAGAGCAATAACCCTGGATTTGCTGCCACCATTGACGTGTTTTCAGAAACTTTCTCTGGGCTGGAAAGCCAGCATTTGCAGCAATGTGATGTCGCGTCTCTCGCCTTTCTGCTCTTGCCTCGTTGGCCCCCTTCGCCCCCCCTCCTGCCAGCCTGAACTCTACTAAAGAGCCTTATCGATCATGCTGTCCATATTCCGATACACGAAAATGACTGGGGCCCCGGGAGCAGCTCTGTTGAGGTGGGCCGCTCAATAAATATTATTAGAAAACTGAAAGATAATTATGACCTCAATTACAGGATGCGTATTTCATCAAGGGCCCTTTGGCCGGGAGAGGAAGCCACTTAGCCCGGATGGTTAGGGATGGGGCTGGTCCAAGACGGAGCGTGTCTCTGCCAGGGCTAGCTATCCATCTTACCTGCCTGACTCTTAATGGTCGGATGATGGCCTTTCGCCTGGCTAGTTGGAGGGGACTCAGGTGTGATTTGGGGAGTGATTAATGTCCCAGGGAACATAGCAAGGCAGCCATCACCCTCGGATGGTCTCAGCGTCATTCCAGGTGGTGCCAGTTTTTGTGGGGCAGAAGGCACGCCTGGGTCAACCTGGCATCTCATGTGTTGAGCATGAGCTCACTCCTCCTAAGGACTTTGGTCACAATTCTGTAGGTGCCTTCAAGGTGCATAAATCCCCCTCTGGAAGCAGTGGGACAGTTTTGTCTGATGCAGATGATCCAAATTCATTTCGTGATCAGATAACAAGAGGCACACATGCAGATGTGCACTGAGCATGGGGTGTTTATAGTGCAGATGCACCTTATGCATAGATGTGCATGTAAATTCGTTTGTGCATTTTGTTGCACAACTTGATGTCTTGTTTTTGCAACACTATCATTGTGGTTGCATATTTGGACAGCATTCGGTTGCACAACACTGGCATAGAACAGTCGACTTGGGAGACTGTGGAACTGAGACAATTCCTTCCAGAAGCTGGAGTGAGGAGATGGAGGGAAGCTCCTTACCTTGGTGAGCACTTGCTCCTCTTTGGAGCTGGCCCAAATCTGAGGGGGTGGAAGAGCTGAGGGCAGGGCCATGCTTCTTGCTCTAGCTGTGAGTCCTCCTGTTAGAATTTGCAGAGAATTTGTGTCCTCGAGAGAAAACCAGGGCCTGTTAATGGGGACAGTCCACTAGCTCCACAGTAGGAATGCCAGGACCCATCTCCAGCTGCAGTGATTGGTTGGTCATCCATATGTTTTGGACTTTGACTTCCAAAAGCCCCAACCACCTTGGCTAACAGTCAGGAATTCTGGGAGCTGAAGTCTGAAAAACCCGGAGAACTAAAGTTTGGAAATCAATGAACTACAGGAAGACTCTGTGAGTCAAGCCTGGGAGGAGGAGAAGGCAGAGGCCAGCAGCGATGGCTTTCCCCCTCTCTGTAGCTGGCATGGTGGTTGCCCATATGCTCAATCCGAAATGGTGCAGTTGGTCTCTCAGAGAAGATCCTCCCAGCCTCTATAAATAGAGGCTGCAGAGTCTCTCTGTTCCCCTTGCCATCTGTGCCTCCACACAGGCTGCCATGACACACATTTGGGGCTGGCAGCGAAGCCTTGGGTGTGAGGACTGAATCATGCCTCTCCTGCTGCCCTTTCCTCCTGCACATGAGCACAAGAGCCAGTTGAGTGGCAGCAGGGATAGGACCTGCAGGCTTTGGAGGTGTTTTTTGAGGCTGTCAGCCAAAGCCCAGCTCATGGGATGGGAGCATGAATTTACACTCACAGTGTAAGGTGACAGCAGCACAGTGTGCCATGTTGCACAACAGAAGGAGCATACAACATGCATTTCCATGTACTATGCACAAGGCACACCTGATTGCACGAAATGCAGGGTGCATGAATAATGGCACATTGCAGCTTCACTTCTGCAACTCTGGACTGAATGTGGACATTCATGCCCAACCACTTCCATTGGGGAACGGCTCTATACACATAAGGCAACAACAGAACTCATATCTCTATCTCTGTTTCTATCCTTATCTTTCTTTTGTGGTGGACTGGTGTAGCAGCCAGAGTATTGGACCAGGTTTCGCATCCCCGCTCAGTCATGATAACTCACTGGGCAACCTTGGGCAAGTTGCACTAGTTCAGCCTTAGGTCTAATCTACATTGCAGGGGGGGGAAGCATTTTGACACCACTTAACTGCCATGGCTCAATATTATGAAATGCTGGAATATGTGGTTTTGATAGATATTTACCCTTTTTGGTCAGAGAGCTCTGGTGCTACAACAAACTACAAATCCCTTGTGACAAACCACTTTGGGGATGCTTTGATTGAGAGTTCCTGCATGGCAGGGGGTTGGACTGGATGGCCCTTGTGGTTTCTTCCAACTCCACAGTTCTATGATTCTATGATTCTAACTCTTGCCTAGCATTAAAACCATCAACAACAACCCTCTGCCCTTCCTTCCATGTGCAATGTCTCTGCCTTTTCCCTGCCTCAGTTTTCTTGCTGCACGATTTGGTTTTATATTGCACAAATGAGCATAATAATGAACATCTGGTCTCACAGAAGAGGAAACGAAAACAGAGCATAATGAGTAGGGAGAAGGAGCAAGTCTAGAGCCCACGCAAGTTAAGATGATGGAACGGCAGACCAGGGAGGTCAGCCTTGCCTTCGGGGCCGGGATGCTTTCTTTCCCCATCGTTGCATCTTCTAGCTAGCAAAGTCTGGACATCATTATTTCTGTCCACAAAGAAAACACACAGAAGCCCTTAGTACAACCCAAACTGCTACTTATAACCCATAAAGCCCTTTATGGCTTGGCTCTGGACTACATGAAAGACCATTACCTCCCTATATGAACCTGTTGTTCTTGTTGTTGTGTACCTTCAAGTCATTCCTGACTTATGGTGACCCTAAGGAAAGCTTATCATGGGGTTGTCATTGCCTTCACCTGAGGCTGAGAGAGTGTGACTTGCCCATCTGTGCCAAGACACACCAGTCATTATCATTGGCCCAGAAGGCCAAGGCGACATTGTATGTTGAGATCCAACCAGGATTTGCCCTTCTCTGCAGGAGACCTCCTTTGCTCAAATGACTCCAACTCTCTTGGGGCTGGCCTATCTCCCTTGTGGCTGAGAATTTTAAATTCTTCACCAAACTGCAAGTCTATGGGTTTGATAAGATGATGAAGAAATCCCGCGGGTATCATAGATGCACAAAGAATTCCTAACAGGAGAAGAGGGACACTTTTCTTGGATGGAGAACAGCTGTATTCTGTTCAAGGTTGAGAATACAGATGCGCATGGCACATTGGTCTGCCTTGTGCATGGTTGTGCATTGCACGTGGATGTGAACGGCACACGGGTATGCATCTTCCATTGCACACAGATGAGCATGTGCATTTGGTTGTGCACTCGGTTGCACATTTGATATTACAATAGGAGCAAAGTACTGTCACTCTGTTGTTTGAAAGAGGCCTTTTCTCAGCTAGCATTCTGGGAACTGCAGTCCCCCAAAGTAACTTTTCCAAGCTCCTTCCAGTGGCTTGCAAAAGCCCCTTGGATCAGCCTCCTTAACAACCTCTTGTTGAGTTGTGTTCAGGCAAACTCCTGCAGCCTTTGACCATTTCACGGGGACTGATTGGTTCAGGCCTTGTTCTTGCTTCCTCTCCCAAAGAAAAAGAAGTCTGCTCCTGCTTCTTTGTACTTTAAGAACATTGTTTCATTCTTTCTCTTCAGTGAAACAGAAGTTACTGACCAGTCATGCTTGCTGAGCAAGAACAGGAGGCCCTCTCACTTGCCGCACAAAGCAAGCCGCAGGGACGGCAAATGGGGGCCTTTGGCACGGACACAAAGTGACCAAAGAAGAGGGTGCCACCCGGGCAAGAGGAAATAAATGGGGTGAGAAGAGGAAGGGGGCTGAGTGCGAGGTCACCCTATCGTACCACCCTGGGCACCATCTGATTTGAGATGCTGAAGAAGATCACACCAGGTTAGCCCTTGGTTGGGAGACCATGGAGAGGAACAACCAGAGGAGGAGTGCTTCCAAACCAGCCGAGGGATCTGTGGTGTGGTTTAACCTCATTCCAATTATCATTGCCTGTTTGCAGAAGAGGGTTTTCCACACCTCGTGCGTGTCCTATATGAGAACCAGTCTTCCTTGATGAAATACCCACCGCAGTCGTGGAAAACAACTACTGCCATCACCTCACAACGTGTCAGCTTCGCGGCAGCTTTGTTGAGATGAGACAACCATGAGAACAGGCAGCGCTTGCCAGCTAAGAGAGGAGAAGAAGGAGAGGCTGTACCTGCAGCTGTTTGGAAAGCATTCAGTTGTGCAACCTTGTGCACCACAAGGGTTGTGTAGCAGAATCAGTGCAGGGCTCTGCGTGAGGTTGTGCATGCTACACAACCCTGGTCCTGACCAACATTTGGGGATAGGAAGGAGTGTTTCACGTCTCTCTGGCACCCAGCCTAGTGACTTATCCAGCAAGCTCTCCATGTTGACTTGATGGTGGATTTCCTTGTCCTTAATGGCCTCCCAAATACTTTGCAATGGAAAAAACACATGTAACTTCTGGCAGATTGTGACAGATGCTTAGCTCCTCTGATAAGCTACAAGGGAGTAAATGCAAAGCAGAACCTATTATCGCTGAGAAGAAGGCGGCATAAGTATCTAGGATCACGTCTTTGTTGATCTTCATCATCAGGTGAATAGGACAGATGGAGCTGTCAGCCACATCAAAAAGGCAGCCATGCTGTGGGTGCAGGATCGCCATGTGTTCAAAAGCAGCCTTGCTATCACACATCTCAAACAGGAGAGAAGCACATTCTTCCCTCTGCTATAATCCTAGGACCAAAAGGGATCATTGGCTGAATTCAAAGGGTGGGAGATTCAGGGCAGGCAACAAGCCCAACTTGTAGTTGAACTGTGGAACTCACTGCTACGTGGTGCAGAGATAGCTGCCAACTTGAAGGGCTTCAAAAGGGAACCAGATACATTCATGGAACCATCACTGGTTCCTAGGATGGCTACATTTCAACCCCAGTATCAGAGAGACAGGACACCTCTGTCTTACCAATTGCTGGTGGGTCACAAAATGGAGGATGAAATTGTACTCATGCCCTGCTGAAGAGTTCACCATAGACAACAGTTTGGCTACTGTGGGAATGACAAATGGATCAGATGGACCTTTTTGGTTGGATTCAAGATAGCTCTCCTTATTCCCAGACATTCTGGAAGGGAGTATTTCATTGGGAAAGTGTGTCCAATATGTCCAATATGGAAAGTGTGCCCAATTGGATGGTGTGCCCAATGTGACAGCCGAAGGATTACCTTGCCCTCTCAGTTACATCCCAGGATCTACCTTGACTGGCTCAATGCTTAGGATCAAGCCACAGAGAGCCTTTCTTCACCCAAAGCATCGTTAAGTAAGGAGACCGCATTAGCAGGAGACACTGTAATGAACTTAAGCCAAGGTGCCTTTCAAAAAGCATTGAGGGTTGAGGTAGCCAACTGGGCCACCCACATGTAGGGCAGGTGGAGATGGGGCAAAAAGCCATAAGAAGAAAAATCCCCTTAAACCAGCCAGTCTGAGCTCCCTGGACTTCAGGTTCTAGCCTGCACTTTAAAGGAGATATATCCAGTGTTTGGAGCCCCATGGACCAGATGGGTTTAGCACCCTATTTGGGCCAAAGCGGATTCACTGCCACATTGATGGGGGAGCTGCTGAGGTTCTCTTCTTCCTCCCTCCACCATACTCCTTCCTTGAGTCATTCAACAGCTCTTTGGAAAAGGCTCCAGGTTGCCACAGAGAAACTTACATGCTCCGTCGTTGTTGTGATTCCCAACCTTGTCTCACTTTCCACCTAATAAACAGCCAAACAACAATGGAACATGGAGAAATTAATCACCGGTTAAGGCAGCTGCAGAATCCAAACACGTCACGTTGGCAGAGCCGGGGCATAATATTTCAAAACAATCCTTGGCACCGATCTGGTACGTTGCAAACATCAATTAATTAATCCTTTTGAACTACACCCTTCTGAAGCAGGTGTGCAAACGCTGCGCTTGTTCCGTGGGCGATGCCAATTAGAAATGAGGCTGAAGAGCCTGGCACCCCTCCGTCGTTCAACGGAAGATGTGCCACCACCAGGAATCCACATATCTGGGCTGGTCATCTTTTTTGCTGGCTGCAAGGAGTCTTTTGAGATACTGTAAATGGCTCACTGGCCAAAAAGCTGGTTAAAATGGACTCGCAAGTCTCACAAAAACTATGCACACCATCTCTTGTTGATCCTAATGTGCTGATGTGCAATAGAGCCACCCTTCTTCTCCTTCGATTCAACTGGAATGAAGAGTGCTTTAATTATGTAGATTAGTCCTTGGTGCATGAAGAAGGAGGCCAAGTCTACAAAAGATGACGTGACAATGGCTTTTGCAGGTTAGTCTCAAAGGGGCTACAAGATCCCTTTCCAAGCCAATGGAAGTTGACTCAGAAGCAAGTCCAAGCAAGGTCAGTAGGGCTTACTCTCATGTGAGTGCAGAAAGGGTTGCAGCCCACCATTGGCACCTATGCATCCAGTGGGATTGTGTCCAACCTGAGATGCCATGGATTGAACACGGCAAAGACAAGAAACCCAGCTCTCTCCAGGCCGCCATTGCAACGCAGAAGCCTCCAGGCCTAACCTCCGTGGATGTTAGATCAAAGACACTTGTTGTTTCCTGACACTGACTAATCCATGTCACATTACAACATTCATAAAGATGAATTAGCACTCGGATAGCACCTGACTTTTTTTGGTTGCTTCATCTCTCTGTGGAGGACATGATCCCACAGTCTCTGACGCGGAGGCAGCTGTGAGTCAGGCGAGATATGAAGGGGAATACATACTCCCTACAATGAGTTTTCCCTCCCTGATTTCCTCAGAGATATGGGCTTCGGCAGGCAGCCTTGCCTAAGCATTTAGACTTGCAGATTTGAGCCTGGGTTCCAGTGATCAATTCCTGCTACAAATCCTCCTAAATGCGCAAAACGTAGGTGAGGACAATCGCATGCTATGGCAAGCAGAGGTCTGTCGCCACACCGTTCCTTTTCTGAAACTGCGTTAAAGAGATTATCTAGACAAAGCAAGCGAAATGAGCACTTTCCCTGGGAATATTGAGATCATGCTTGTAAGGATGCAGGGCCAGTTCAGTGCAAACCAATGAGTATGCTTATTTGTTCATAGTATTTATTGTACAGAGGAAGAGAAGTTTAACATCATGTGATTTGTGTGTGTGTGTGTGTGCGCAGTGTGAAAAAAAGGCTAACTTAAAATGATAACATATAAATTATGCATTAATTAATTTATCTAATTTAATCAAATATTTTCTTTAAAGAAAAGAGATAATGTTTGATTGTGTAACGATATCCGAATATGGGACCTAAGCCTGGCAAAGAGGTTTTTATAAGGCTTGCTTCCAACCAGTAATTGGGTAGAAATTAAGATTTAGGTAAATTTTTTTATTTTTCTAACGTTTGCCTCCAACCAAGAATTAGCTAGAAATTAAGAGTTTCTGCTGCAATTGAATCCAGGGCCGCGGTTCTTCTGGTTACTTTGAGTTTTTCCCAGACCAGGGGTACATAGGTGCATCTTAGCCAGCAATATTAAGGGAATGTTCTGGATGGCTGGGGAGGGTTACTGATCCAAATGACCAGTAACTGCTCTTTGTAAGCCTCCCATCTCCTCCAACCCAAACTGTCCCAAAGTTAACATTCAGGGGTAGCTGTGTTGGCCATTTGACAAAGACAAACAAAAACCCCATCGGCGATACCTTTATTGGCCAACTGAAATGCACAATATACACGCAACAAGTATATTGTGCGTTTTGGTTGGCCAATAAAGGCATCACTGATGGGTTTTTGTTTGTCCCAAAGTTAGTCAAACAAACTTGAAACCAAACCTCAAAGAGGTCTACTGGTCACTTTGGGAAGGTGTTTTCAGCTAATGTTTGACCCCAAAATGTAGTACAGTACTGCGTTTTGTGGATCAAAATTTGCCCCTGCCCTAGACCATAGACCACGGACTCTGGCTGCTGCCACACTGCAGCAATTAATGCAGTTTGATGCCACTTTAACTGTCATAGCAGCATCCTATGGAATCCTAGGATTTGTAATCTAAATATCCCTCAAAACTACAAATATTAGGATGCCATAACATTGAGCCACAGTCATTGAAGTGGCGTCAAACTGCATTAATTCTGCAGTGCAAGGAGTAGCAGTCACCTTGCAAGAAAATACTCCTGGTTGCCTTGTGTTGCTATTCAGCGGAAGGAAGGCGTAGTGCAACCACAGTGGGGCTACTTTTGTGTAGGTCTACACTACGCAAAACAATGGAGGGTCTTGATGTTTATTTGTGCCAAAACAGATCCATGGTGGCCTCGTGCGGCTGTGTTGCCCATAAAACAATAGAACAAAAGCAAAGGCCAGAATCCAAACCCCATCTTGTGACAACACCTTTGTTGGGCCAACAGACAGCTAAAGAAAGAGAAGCAGAGATGCTCCCTGCAATGCGGAGGGTGTGGGTTTTTCCACAAGCCATTATCCCCTTTTTGTTGTCAACGGAGTGCTTTGCAAAGGCCAAAACCAACTTCCTCGAAGCCATGAAAGCCCCAAAGTCCGCCTTGGTTGCCGATCCGGGGCAAACTTGCTTCTAATCACCGCAAAGTGCTTTTCATAGGTTTCGGCTCATAACATACGAGGTGCTAGATAAACACACACAAAACCCTGGGAAAACACACCAGGTTGTAATCTATTAGTCATTACACAGGGCGGCCTTTGGGTTTTTATGAACTATTGAAATATACTGAAAGGGGCTTAAAAAGCACCATGTAAATCTTGCAGATCGGATTTTTCGCCGTGGCGTAATGCTTGGCTCAGGCGGGAGCGGGTCATTCGGCTGGCGAAACAGGGAGTCTGCCATGTAACAGAATACACCTCCTCGCGTTTCTGGAAGTCTTGAATTAACTGGAAACAGGTGTGTGTTGTGTGCGCGCATGTGTGCATATGCGCATGCCTCAACCTGCTCTCCAAAGAAGGTTTTGGACACCCAGCTGCAAAGAGACAGAGGTCAAGAGGTTTGTGAGTGATGCCCTGCAGCCCTTTCCCATCATCCTGTCCATGCCTTCGGCTTTCATTACAAACATTGCGCAAAGCCCAAACAGCGCCAAGTATAAACATAAATTAGCAAATTAGCAAAATAACGTACCAATGAGGAAACTGTTTCCACAAATATGTGTGTGTGTGTGTGTGTGTGTGTGTGTGTGTACACTGTATATTCAAAACCTGTAAGACCTTTGTGTGTATATCATAAGCTCAGAGATTTTGTTCCTTTCTTCCTTTGAGCTTTCTTTTAGGCTGCATCCGCACTGCAGAAATAATCTGGTCTGACCCCACTTTAACTGCCATGGGTCAATGCTATGGTGTTCTGGAGATTGTAGTTGGTTGCCTTCCAGTACTACTTATGGCGACCCTAAGGCGACCCTATCCTGGGGCTTTCTTGGCAAGATGTGTCCAGAAGATGTTTGCCCTTGCCTTCTTCTGAGGCTGAGAGAGTGTGACTTACCCAAGGCCACCCAATGTGCCAAGTATGTACCTGGCTTCCACTCCACCAAATGCACCTGAGGAAGTAGACTGCAGCCTAGGAAAGCTCACGCTGCCATTTTCTTTTGTTCAGTTAGTCTCAAAGGTGCTACAAGATCTCTACATTATACAGTCATAGCCAGTTGGGTCCGGAGGCTTGAGTGTTGGACTATGATTCTGGGGACCAGGGTTCAATTATTGGCTCGTCCGTCGAAACCCTCCAGCGTCAGCTCTGCCATGAAGCAAAGCAAGGCAGCTGCCTCTGCTAGGAGATGCAGAAGAGAAAGGAATGGGAAAAACTCTTGGACATTAGGGAGACCTTCCTGCTAAGAGCTGTTTGGAAGAGGAATAAACTCCCTCTGGGTTTTTGAGGTTGGGTGGCACCTTTGCAATGGACCTCCTGGCAGAAAGTTGGAGTAGATGTCCTTTGGGGTTCCTCCCAACTCTGTGATCTTAGTCTACAATGATATGGTCCTGTGATGTTGCTCTGAACCTCTCCTTCCTTAGATGAACCTATATGATGCAGGTCCAGTAGAAGACGTGGCTTTTGCATTAGCGTTGAGGACTCAATGGCTGGTCGGGTGAGTTTCCAGTCCTGGGTGGCGCTTTGGTGTCCTTTGCCTCGGCCGGCCGGACGTTTGGTGCCAACCTTGGATGTCTCCAGAACCAGCTGGCAGCCACAAACCCCGTCCCCCCTTCCTTTTGTACGTAAAAGCAAGCCAGCCTGTTGTGACCTTAAACTCCTTTAACAAGCTGCAGGTACCTCGGTGTTGACATTGTTCCCTTTGCAAAAGCCGTGTTTGTCCAGAGAGGCAAAGGCAGTGACCGCGAGGCACCGGCCTCTTCCTCCTCCTCCTCCTCTTTGGCAGACACACACTTTGCAGGAAATGTGAGAGGGAGGCTGGCAAATGTTTGCTCACCTCTAAGAGAAGCAACAACACACAGAGAGAGACACGGGCGCACGCACACACACTCTTCGGGAGCCAATTACCTCCGTCGTTGTCGTTGGGCTCTGGCTGTTCTGAACCTGGAAAGGGAATGCGCACAAGCCAGAGGTGAGGGAGGCAGCGCAACAAGGCCTTTAATGGCTCATCCACCAAAACGATTAAAGAGAGGCTGTTTAATGATTTAATGGAGTGGTCCATGTAGGCACTTTCTCCCTTGGATGTCAAGAAGCCTGTCCAATAAATTATGGCTTTGAGGACTAATGCCTTCCAATAGAAAGCCTCCTTTCTCCTTCTCCTTCTCCTTCATCTCCTTCCCTTTTTCCAGGGGGAAGGAGAGCAGAAATAATGAGAGGAAGGAAAGGGAGCATCTCCCTCCTGGAAGGGATTGCAGCTGTCGGGAAGGGCTCTTTGCAGAGGAACCTTGGGAAGCCGCAGGAGACCTTTCCATCACAAACACACAAACACACACCCGCACTTCTTTGGCAATTCTGCTGGAAGGCCAATGCGACTCTAGGCTGCATCAATAGAAGGATAGTGTCTAGATCAAGAGAAGGAATAGGGCCACTCTGTTCTGCTTTGGTCAGGCCTCTCCTGGAGTAATACTGTGTCCACTTCTGGGCACCACAATTCAAAAAGGATGTTGAGAAGCTGGAGAGTGTCCAATGGCAAAGGGTCTGGAAACCATGAAGCCCTCTGAGGAAAGACTTAGGGAGCTGGGAATGTTTAGCCTGAAGAAGAGAAGGTTAAGAGGTGATATAAGAGCCCTGTTTAAATACTTGAAGGGGTGTCACATTGAGGATGGAGCGAGCTTGTTTTCTGCTGCTCCCGAGAATAGGACCCAGAGCAATGGATGCAAGCTCCAGGAAGAGAGATTTCAGCTCAAAGTTAGGAGGAAGTAAGGGCTGTTTGATGGTGGAAGACAGTCCTTCAATGAAGGATAGTGGAGCTTCCTCCTTTGAGTTCAGTGAGGAGTTGATGCCCGCCATCCAACATTGGGGCAACCGGCCTCCACTTTCCTGGGTGGGCTATTCCTGGTTTGTTTTGGGGGCACTGATGGCCACTGTTTTCCACATCTCACCCTGAAGCATCATTGTCCCTTAAGCCAAGAAACAGGAGCATTCGTCTTCACCCAGCCGCCGTTTATCATACTTTGCCCTTCATTTGATGGCGCATCGTTTTCCATTTGGCTCGCCACCCTTTAAATCCTGCCAGCATCACTATTGACCTGCCAAGCCAAGAAACGAGGCTTTGGGGCCGGTGGATCCCATGTTGGGATGTGATGAGACCGTTCTGGATCACGTCTTGGAAGCAGGCAACCTCTTTGTGCTCGGTCACTGGGAAGCTGGTGACAGGAGGGGACAGCGGATCCACTTTGGAGATCACTCTAAAATTAGCATAACCACTTCTTACCAGGTTCCACACTCTCCATAGATCACTTCTCAAAGTCTGGACTAGGATTCAGAGTGGCTTCAGTGACCCACTGATTATGGGAGCTCATAGAGTTGGAAGAGACAACATGGGCCTTCCAGTCCAACCCCATGGAAGGTCTTAGACTTGTTGAGTCATAGAGTTGGAAGAGACCACAAGGGCCATCCAGTTCATTCCCACGCAAGTTCATAGACTCATAGAGTTGGCAGAGACCACAAGCGCCATCCGCTCCAGCCCCATGGAAGCTGAATTTCGCAGGGAGAATCCAGAACGCGTCAAGATCTGTGGAGGCCCCATATGATAATAATAAATAATAATAAAATTTTTTATTTATATGCCGCCCTTCCTCCGATCAGGGCGGCTCACAACATAATTAAAATACAAACAGTTCCAATAAAAACATATTTAAAACAACCCAACAGTAAAGCCCCAAAGCCCAACCTCTTGGCCACGAAAGAGAGGAGGGAGGCCCACAGGATATTTACTCGGGGAATGCCTGTTGGAATAGGAAGGTTTTGAGGTCCTTCCTAAATTGGGCCAGGGTGGTGGACGAGCGGAGCTCTGTGGGCAGCGCATTCCAAAGGGCTGGGGCAGCTATGGAGAACGACCTCCGAGTAGTGGAGGCCAACCTAGCCCTAGGCACCTTCAGTAGCTGCTGCCCAGACGTTCTGAGAGTGCGAGGCGGAATGTATGGGGAGAGGCGGTCCTTTAGGTATCCTGGGCCCAAGCCATTTAGGGCTTTATAGGTAATTACCAACACCTTATATTGAGCTCGGAAGCGAATGGGCAGCCAATGAAGATCTTTTAAAACTGGTGTTATATGGCTGGTCCTGGACGCACCAGTGACCAGCCGGGCTGCCATATTTTGCACTATTTGCAGCTTCCGAGTTTGGTATAAGGGTTGCCCCATGTAGAGTACGTTGCAGAAATCCAGTCTCGAAGTTACCAGAGCATGTACAACAGTTTCTAGGTCCCTCTGGGCCAGGTATGGATGCAGCTGGCGAATGAGCCGAAGCTGATAACAGGTGCTCTTGACCGTCGCATTCACCTGAGCAGTCAGGTGAAGCGACGAGTCAAGAAGCACCCCCAGACTGCGCACGGAGTCCTTTACAGGGAGCGTGACCCCGTTCAGGACAGGTGGAACCACCGCCATTCCTGGACCAGGGGAACCTATCACTAGTACCTCCGTTTTCTCTGGATTCAATTTGAGTCGGTTTTCCCTCATCCAGCCCATTACTGACTCCAGACAGGCCGCGAGAGGAGAGACGCCATCCCCAGTCACTGCATCAGTCGGAGACATAGAGAAAATAATTTGGGTGTCATCAGCGTACTGATAACCCCGCGCCCCATGTCTCCGGATGATCTCTCCCAGTGGTTTCATGTAAATGTTAAATAGCATGGGAGACAGAATGGCCCCTTGAGGGACCCCAGTTTTAAGGGGCCTCTCATCAGAGCACACGTCTCCCAGCTGCACCATCTGGGACCTCCCCGAGGGTAGGAATGGAACCACTGGAGCACAGTGCCCCCGATTCCCACCTCTGCGAGGCGCCCCAGAAGGATACCATGGTCTATGGTATCGAAAGCCGCTGAGATGTCCAAGAGCACCAGCAGGGACACGCTTCCCCTGTCGATGCCCAGACGGAGATCATCGACCAAGGCGACCATGGCCGTCTCAACCCCGTAACCCGCCCGGAAGCCAGTTTGAAATGGGTCCAGATAATCCGTTTCATCCAAGACCGCCTGAAGCTGGATCGCAACCGCCCTCTCGATCACCTTTCCCAAAAATGGTAGCAGCGAAACAGGCCGATAATTATTATGTACCAGGGGGTCAAGGGAGGGCTTTTTTAGGATCGGTCTTACTATGGCCAATTTAAGATCCGATGGAAATAGCCCATCCCTTAAAGATGTATTAATTATCCGGCGTAACAAAGATGTTACCGCCGGCCCCCCCTGGGCCGCTAACCACGAGGGACAGGGATCAAGAGAGCAGGTCGTTTTCCGAACACTTCCGAGGATCTTGTCCACATCCTCGGTACTCACCAACTCAAACTGATCCAGTTTAACATAGTCCACGGAGGCTCTGGACACTTCTACCCTAGGTTCTGCTAAAGTGTCGGCGTTCAGACCTTCGCTTATACGAGAGGTTTTATCCGCAAAAAAGTCGTTAAACAAGTCACAGCAGGCCTTAGAAGGTTCAAGGATCTGGTTCAGGGCGGGAGGGAGCTGAGTTAGCTCCCTGACCACCCTGAACAACTCTGCCGGACGCGACTCAGCGGACGCAATACGAGCACCATAGAACGAATTCTTTGTTGCTCGTATTGCCTCTCCGTAGTCCTCTAACAGTTGGTCTAGGAGAGCCTTGTCGTCTAAGCAAAGGTGTTTCCGCCAACGGTACTCTAGCCGTCGCAGAACCCGCTTCCTCGCCCGGAGATCTTCCGTATACCAGGGCTTACGTTTGGAAGCAGGCCTGAGAGGGCGCTTGGGAGCGATCCTGTGTATAGCCCTGGAAAGGCCGGTATTCCAGATACCGGTGAGGGCATCAACAGAGTCGCCGTCATTTCCAACCGTGAGCCCCTCTAAGGCTTCTCGGAACCTCTCAGGTTCCATCAGCCTTCGAGGGTGGACCATCCTAACTGGTCCACCACCCCCGGGGGGGATCTGGGTAGAGGCCTTGATTTTCACCTCTACCAGGAAATGATCCGTCCATGACAGGGGGGAAACATTAACTATTTCCACCCACGGATTCTCCGCATCCGAACAGAAGACCAAATCGAGAGTATTACCCGCACAATGCGTGGGACCCTGTATCAGCTGGGACAGGCCCATGGCCGCCATGGTATCCATGAATTCCCGAGCTGCACCAGATGGAACATGGCTGGCCGTGAGGGAGATGTTGAAGTCACCCAGGACAAGAAGCCTGGGCGTCTCCAACATCAGCTCCGCGACCAGCTGTGTCAGCTCGTTAAGGGAGTCCGCTAATGCACGGGGTGGCCGATACACTAACAGAATCCCTAGACTGTCCCTAGCCTTTAGGGTCAGGTAAATACACTCGATATAGGAGGTCTGTCGGATGTGGTTCCTGGTGAGGGACACGGTGTTCCTATGTACCAAGGCCACACCCCCTCCCCGCCCACCTAACCTGCGCTGGTCCTTCACCGAGAACCCAGCTGGCAGGGCCTGAGCCCACACAGCATCCCCTTCAGGCCCCAGCCAGGTCTCGGTAATGCAAGCCAGGTCGCACTTAGAGTCCTCCAGGAGATCCTGGAGGATGTGGGTCTTATTGTTAACCGACCTGGCATTGCACAGGAGCAGCGACAGGGTTTGTGGCACGGTTTGTGATGAAACCTGCTTGAACTTTGAGTCACTTGCGCTTGCTCCCAGTTGTAAGCTCTCTGCTCTTGTCTTACGAAAGCCTTCCTCCTGCGTCATCAGCGTGACAAAACGTGGAAGGAAATGGGGAAAGCGCCGTGTCCGCGGCCTGCTTCCCTTTGCGCAAGAGGACCTCCATTCCTGCCAATGGGTTGCCACCCCAACTGCCCTTCCGCTCTTGGCCAAAGGGCTTCTAAAGCTGAGCAGGGATTGGGACCCCGGTCCCACAGAGCTCTAGTCCAACATCATGCACCAAGAGCATCATGTAGTAGTAGTAGTAGTAGTAGAAGACAGGAGGAAACAAGAGCATGAGGTAATAGTAGTAGTAGTAGTAGTAGTAGAAGACATGAGGAAACGGGCTTCCTATAACAATACTAGTACTACTAGTAGTAAGATGAGGAAACAGGAGTACCTAATAATAGTAGTAATAAGAGGAGAGGCTAATAATAATAATGATAATAATAATGGTAGTAGGAAAAGAAAAGAGGGGCTAATAAGGAGAAGAATAGTACAGTAAGAGGAACTAATAATAATAAGTCCTAGTAGTAAGTAGTAAGAGGAAAGGGGCTAATAATAGTAATACAAGAGGAAACGGGCCATTATTTTTAATTATCAAGTATTATTATTATTTTTCCGCGGGAAGCAAGAGGCTCCTTCAGATCCCTTGGGATCCAGTGGATCTCCCATCACCCATCACCAGCATCGGGGACGCGCACAGGAGAGGAGGGGGAAGAGACCGAGTGCGCGTGCGCAGAGCAAGACGAGTTCCGATTGGCCCGCTCCCGGCTGCCCCGCGTGGCTTTGACTGACAGCCTCCCCAAGCTGGAGTGACAGCCCGGACAGCGGAGAGCCAATGGGCGCCGAGGACGGAGCTTGCCTCTTTCCTGGTTGGCCGGCCGCGTTCGCTCCCACATTTCGCCTTTGCTTCCCCCTCCCTTCGCGACAGAGTTTCAGCCGCGCAGGCGCAGTCCCCTGTTTCTTACTGCCGGGCCCCACGTGGGGGTCCAGCCAGGAGAGGGGGCGTGGCCTGTTTACCCGTGACGTCACCAGGCGAGGGAATGAAAGAGACTGAGGAGCCATTTTGTGCTTAATGGGAGCTGCCTCTTAGAAGAGAAAACAAGAAGGAGGGGGGCAGCCCCAACTAATTGCTCCCCTCCCTCCCTCCCTCCCTCCTCCCCTCCGCAGCTGCCGCCTGGCGAGAAAAAGGGGGGACCCCAAAGTTTTGCAAATGCAAATTCTGCAAATGCAAAGCTCCCCATTGCAGAAATGCAAATGCAATGGGGGGGTCCCCTCCTCCTCCTTCGTTAGCATGCAAATGAGCCCCCTTTGTCTGTATATGTATACATTGTGTGTGTCTGTGTGTCTATATACACACATACACAGAGTATATATATTATCTTCCCCTATATTCCCCTATGGCTGCCTCTGGGCAAGTATCGCCCAATTGTTTTAGTGCATCCTACAAGAAACGACAGTTCCCAGTTAAAGCGGCCTCAAAGTGGGCTGTTTCTGCCTATGTTTTTATATGTTTGGTGTGGGTTTTAGTGCGAACTGTAGGGGCTTCTTTCCCAGCAAAGCCACCGTCACAGGGGATGCCTTCGAGCCCTCCCTGAATCTTGGCTGCTCCTATGGAGTTCCTTCTTTTCTATCCCGCCTTTCTCCCGAAAGGGCCCAAGGCGGCTCACCATAACACTTCTGAAAACATACTGCAATACTACTACTACTACTTTGGCCTGGAGCTTTGCCCTGAGGAGGAGGCTGAGAGAGAGAGTGACTCTCCCCGGGACTCAGCCCTTGCTCCTCCGGAACCCCAAGACCACTCGCCCTATCTATAGCATCGTAGCATCAATATCATCCGCCTCCCTTCCCTGGTTGCTCCGCCAGGGGGCAGCAGCAGCAGGCGCAGCGGAGGCGGCAGGGCCCCTCCCTCTCGTCCAATCAGCCCCCGAGCTGCCCCTGCCCCACGTGGCCCCTCGGGCTCCCATTGGCTGCCACCGCCTTATCCCCCCCCGCCGGCCTGGTGCTCTTGCTTCCTTTCTTCCTTTCTCTTGTTGTCCTGCCCCGTTCCCTCCATCCCTCCCTTCCTCCTCCTTCCTCACTCAGCCTCGGCTTCTTCCACTTCGAAGACGACCGCCCCCCCCCCCCGAAGAAAGCACAATCCGGAGCAAGGCGCCCAGGAAGGAAGGAAGGAAGAGGGGAAGGAGAAAGAGAAGGAAGGAAGGCGAGCAGAAAGGAGCGGAGCGGAGCCCGTCTGGCCGCGTGCTCCTGGGGCTGGTTCCTTGGAGCCCCTCCCCGGCTGGACCCGGGAGGAGGCCTTTCCCTCCTTTTGGGGGGCCTTCCCCAGGGAGCCTCCCCAGGAGACCCGCCGGTTCCCTTCGGCTCCTCCTGGCGGCGGCGGGGGCTGCTGCTGGGGCCAAGGAGCCGGGCTGGGCTCCTAGGATGCCCGGGAGCGGCGCCGGCGCCGGCTCCTCCGTCTCGGCCAGCCCTCCCTCCAGCGCCTGCCCTCCGCCGCCTTCCTCTTCGGGGGTCCCGGGCCCTGAGCCCCTTCGCCCTCCCCAGGAAGAGGGCCGGCCATGTATCCCCAGGGGAGGCACCCGGTGAGTGGGGCGCTGCGGGGGGCTGGGCTGGGGAGGGGCGCCCAAGGGACATTCCCCCAAGGGACCCCTTTTGGGGAGGCTTTTCCCTAAGGACACCCCCCCCATTTGAGGGGGCTTTGCAAGGCCCTCAGTTGGAGGCAGGGCTTCCAGGGTTTGGGGGAGGCTTTTCCCAGGGACCCCTTTGCCCTTCCAAACCATTTGGGGGCAGAGAGAGGCTGCCGATGCCCTGAACTCCCCCAGTTTGCTCCGGGTCCCTCTCAGTGGCAGGGCCTTTATTCTGAGGACTCCTTGCAGGGCTTTTTCAAGGCTCACCCCAAGGCTGCTGCTTCCCCTATTTTTTTGGGGGGAGGAGGAGGGAGGCCATTTTGCAGCCCCCCAAAAGTGCCTTTCCTTCCCTTTTCGGGTGGCTTTGTTTTAGGGAGGGATGGCATTCCTTTTGCAGGGCTCTTTCAATGGGCTGCATCCACATTGGAGAAACAACCTGGTTTGGCACCGCTTTAACTCTTTCCTGGCTCTGCTCTGGACCCCACAACAAACTCCAACTCCCAGAATGCCATAGCCTTGAGCCAGGATGCTGGAAAAGTGGTGCCCAAGCAGGTTCTTTCTGCCATCTGGCTGCATCCCTGGCCTTTCTGGGGGAGCCCAAGCAGCCCCCCTCCATGCCCATGGCTCTTTCCCTTCTCCCTAGGCACCCCACCAGCCAGGCCAGCCAGGCTTCAAGTTCACCGTGGCCGAATCCTGCGACCGCATCAAGGACGAGTTCCAGTTCTTGCAGGCCCAGTACCACAGGTGAGGAACCCGAACCCAGAACCAAAGGAAGGAGGAGGAAGCAAACACCGCCATTGTCAGCAAGAAACAGGGCCACCAAAATCCACCTGGAGTTATTCCAGCCGCTCAAAAGAGGAATATGATTGCAGTGCAATCCAGGGCAGCGTTTGTACTTTGTGCCGCAGTCTTTGCAGTTGTGTTGCAATGTGTCCGTTTTGTTGTGATGTGACATTTTGGTTGTGTGGCATCCTTGCTCTCTCTCTTTCTCTTTTTGGGGCTGGTTTTGGAGCTGCTTCAGGAGGGTTTTGCAGAGGAAAGGCCTCAGGAGGTCAAAGGCCCCCTTAAAGGAGTTAGTAATATTAGTATTAAATGAGTATATGTTGCATTTATCCCACTCTTTAGAAATGCTCTTTAAAAGGGGGGCTGGAAGGGGGCAGATGGGTTTGGGAGCCGCTTTTGGTGCTTGCCTCTTTGGAAGTGCTTAGCTTTTCACTTTTAGTGTTATTATATTTATTTGTAGCCTGCTCTTTCCTACGTGTAAAAAGGAATTAAATGATTAACAGTATTGAAACAGACAGTTATTCAAAGACTAAAACACATTTTGAGAAGATAGAAAGGTAGTTTGAAAAGGCCTGTTCCCTGCAAGGAGCCCCCCCTTCTCTCTCTTCCTTCCCTGCCTCTGATCCCTTGTTTGTTTGGCCTCATTTCCCAGGAAGGGGAAATCCCCTCCTTGGCCTTTTCCTCCTCTCTTGTTCTCCCTCAGGGGCTTGTTAACCACTTTTGAAGAGCCTTAAGGGAGCTGCAAAACCTCCTCTCAGTTTCCTGGCAAAGGGGATCCCTCTGGAAGGAAGTCCCATTTCTTTTAGGGAGTCCAGTAACATCCAAAGAATGATAGATCCCTTTACGAGGCCAAGCAAAACGCACAATTGCATGCTGCAAGCTTTCAGAGTCACACTGGCTTCTTCTGCGTTGGGCAAACAGGAGAAAGAAATGGAAGATGTCAGTCCTAGGCCTGCCTTTTGCTGTTTCTGGTCTCAGTTCAGATGTTTAGGGAGGGCTATCTGCAGGCATTTTCCGAGTCCGTTTGCATTTCAAAGTAGACATTTCCTTGGAATCCAGCATGTCTCCTTCCTTTGCGAAGGAAGGGAAGTTGAGGGTTGTGTTGAGCATTGGCACTAAAGGCCCAAAGTAGTCCTGCATGCCCACCTTCTCCCCTCAAATCTGGTTTTGCATTGATAGTTTTTATATATAGGATTTTTGGGCTATGTGGCCTTTTTCTAGAAGGAATAGACTCTTCTAGAACCCGGCCACAGAGCCCCAAAACCCCACAAAAAACTGTGGATGCTGGACATGAAAGCCTTTGACTTCCCATTGCTTTTGCATTTATTTCTTGAGGACAATTACCTCTTTGTTGCAGAAAGTCAACACGCACCGGAGAAATTCGGAGCGGAATCAATAAAGCAAACATGACGTCTATGAATTGAAATGTATAAACAGTTAGAAATCCAGCCGTATCCCCTACTAGTAGTAGACAAGGTCACCATCTTGTACAAACTGCAATGAAAGTGTTTCCTCCGCCTTCGGAGTTTATTGAAGTGAAAGGCCAAAAACCACAGGAAATGCAACTCATAGCTTCAGATTTCTGCCTTATTATTATTATTATTATTATTATTACTACTACTCTTGCCATGGATCATTCTGGCTTTAAAAAGAGATCTTCCATGCCTTTGGTAAACCAATGAACAAATCCCAGAGGCAGGGCTTCTCTTTATCAGCTTGGATCACCCTTTTTGGGAGCCCAGTGAGTTTCTCTCAGGAGATCAATCTGAGCCATTTTTCTTCCTGTGGAATTTGAAACGCCTCCGCACCTGTCTTGTGTCCCTGGACTTACCTTTGTCAAGGTTAAAGAGACTTTGAACATGTGCAGATTGCCTTCCCCCTTTCATTAAATGAATGTATCTGGTCAACATGTGTGCAGAATTAAGAAGTTGGGATTACCAGGCCCCTACTTCTCCTCTGCCATCTTTGAAAACCATAGCAATTTGTGAACTTCTGGAGGCTGTGCCCAGTCTGTACTTCCCAGCATCCCTCCTCCAAGGGCTGCGGTGGTTGGGGCTGGTGGGATCTGTAGTCCAACCACACATGAAGGGCTGCAGCTTTCCCACCTCTAACCCATGGCTGTCTTTCCTTTTCCAGTCTAAAAGTGGAGTACGATAAGCTTGCGAATGAGAAGACGGAAATGCAGCGCCATTACGTGATGGTAAGAGACCCGTCCGGCTGCGCCTTTTTGGCAGGGAGCTGCTTGGGAAATGGGAGCATCCAACCCTAATTTGTGAACAGGGTGGATCCCACCTGAAACATCCGGTGGATCCTGAAAGCACATGCCCTCCTTCAGTGCACCCAGCTGGCATGAATGGGGTGGACCCTTGGCAGGGATTGTGGTTCTCCTCTGGTCTTTCTGGCTTTGTCCCTGCGGATGCCATGAGATGAAAGGCTAAAAGTGTTGGAGAGTTTCCTTGGACACACTGAGCTCCAAAACACACTGCGGAAATAATCCAGTTTGAGACAGCTTTAAGTGCCCTGGCTCAGTGCTAGAGAATCCTGGGAACTGTAGTTTATTGTAGCACCAGAGCGCTCTGACAGAGAAGGCTAAATGTCTCACAAAACTACACTCCCCAGGAATCTCCAGCATTGAGCCAGGACAGTTAAAGCAGTCTGAAACTGGATTATTTCTGCAGTGTGTTTTGGACCTGAGTCCATTTAGCTTTGGTTCTTGCTAGCCAGGAAGGTCTTACTATGCAAGCAACATTAGTTTTGGAGTTAATGCCACAAACTCAGAGAGCGTGAGGTCCCTCTATGGAACTCACTGCCACCTGGTTTTAAGAAAGAGATGGGAGGAATGTATACAGGTGAGGACCATTAAGGGTGCCAAGTGAGGAGAGCTGTGTCTCTCTTCCAGCATTAGATGCAGGATTAGGTTCCTGGGGAGGCAAGATGGAGGGTGCAGCAGCCCTTTTGTCTGGCTAGTGGGCTTCCCATGCTGGCAACTGGGCCTTTGGTGTGATCCAGGTGGGTTCTTCCTAGGTTCTTCTATCCTCTTCAATCATGCCACAGTTTTCTCCTTTGTTTTTCATTTATGGACCCATAGCTGGCCCTCCCGTCTCCTTGCCATTTCCCCCAAATCCAGGCCATGTTTTTTGTTCTCTTGGCTGACCCGCCAATGAGGCATGTTTCTCTCTTTCTCTGAACCAAACCGATCCAAGCATCAGCAACAGCTGGCTGTGTTTATGTGCCACAAGGACACATTCTCTTTCCAAAACTCTTCTCCGTTCTGTGTTTCTCTCTCTATGCATGCATGCAAATGTGGTTTGCATTTTTTTCCTTCATGGGAATCTCCCAGCAAAAACCGATGGCCCATGGAGCAGGGCCTGGCTTGCCATCGGCCGTTTGGAGCGTCCCCAGGCCTGGCTGGCTGGGAGCAAGCGGGCTCCCTGTGGTTGTGCAAATGCTTCATCACAGTGGTGTGTGGTCACTTTTGCCTTTGCTCAGAGGAGGAGGAAGAAAAGGGGGGCTTTTCCTCTACTATTGCCGTTGCTCTTGCTAATCGTCATCTCTGTGGTTGTGGCTCTTGGGCAAATGGGGCTCTGGGCAGGAGGTTAATGGCTCTGGTGCAATTGGCTGCCAGGGAACACCGCTTGGAAAAGGGTCAGGTATGCAGAGCTGGGGACAAAAGAGGCAGAAAGGCTCCCTTTCCCTTGCAAGACATAACATTGCTTTCTTTTTCTGTGCCTATCATAGTCATCCTGCATTTGGGCAGCTGAAGTCTTTGGCTGCATCCACATTGCAGAAGTAATCTGGTTCAACGTTGCTTTCCCTGTCAAGACACATAAGACTTGTGTTCTTTCTTTTTCTGTGGCTACAATAGTCATCCTGCCTTTGGGCAGCTGAGGTCTTTGGTTCCATCCACACTGCAGAAATCATCTAGTTCAACATTCCATAGCGTTGAGCCCTGGCGGTTAAAGCGGTGTCAAACCGGATTATTTCTGCCTTGCAGATGCAGCCTAGGAGAGGAACCTGCTTTTCTGTTTCCAGAAAAGCACAGCCCATGTCTCAGCATGCCTTCACATCGACTCTCAGCTCACAGTAACCCTATCTCAGGGTTTTCTTGGTCATTTTTATTATTCAGAGGGGGCTTGCTTTTGCCTTCCTGTGAGGCTGAGAAAGTGTGACTTCCCAGGGTCATCCAGTGCATTTCCGTGGCTGAGCAGAGAGCTGACCTCTGACCTTCCTGGCTAGTCCTAAATCCAAACCACAACAGCACTGGGTCTCCTCAGGAGGTTGGGGGGGGGCAGGACAAATAGCCTTGGGGCCACATGCCCCCCCAACATAGATAGAGAGGCCAGTCGGGAGTGGGCTCCCTCTCAGTCTAGACACCTTGGTTTCCTGTGCTTTAGGCCCATGCGCTCCCATCCTGTTTTGTGGCTTGTGGTCTGCTGAGCCGTGTGTGGTTAACAGCCTGGTTGTTCTGTGGGTTTGCTGAGAAATAAATCCTTCTGTATCTCTTGGGGTTTTACTCTCAGGTAAAGGTATCTTGTGCCAAAGGGATGCTCTCTGCCATTAACTGCAGCCTTATTGGAGTCACTCTGACACACACATACATTTCCGCAAGCGTTCTTCCCGCATATGGGGCAATTTTCTTGTGTGTTGCAATCCTTGCAAGAACCCACAAAGGCATGTCAGCAGTAATATGGGAGCATCCTTCCCGTGTTGTAAGTGTTGGCAGTTGGGAGGAGCTGCTTGATGTGGCTTAGAGAAAACATTTTGTGGAAAGCCATGGGGTGACTTTATAGTTGGCACTGCTGCTGCGTCTCTGTCCCACGATCTCCATGGGGCATGCCCTGTTGGCTGCAGCAGCTGCCCTTGCACCAGTAATGGAGTTGTAATATCCACCTGCCCAAGTAGCCCTGAGCACATCTGCTTTTGGAAGCTAAACAGAGTCAGGGTTAGGCCTTTTGGATGGGGGGGTCACCAAGGGGAAATGCCCGCAGTCGCCAGCTAGGGCTAGGAAAATACCCCACTTGAAACCCTTGGGAAAGTCATCGTTGCCAGTCCAAGCTGGGAATACTGGATTAGAAGGACAAAGGAATGACTCAATGCATCCCATATTCCTGTGAAGGAGCTTGGTCACCAGTATCTCCAGGTTGGGCCACCCTAGAGAACCGCTACCTATGGGGCTAAGTGGCCCAAGGTCTTGGTCCAGTTGGAGGGCACCTTCCCACAGTCCTGATGTGTCCATAGTCTTGAACTTGTGCCTCTTGGGAAGGAGGTAAAGCTATGCTTTTCCCAGTCGTGCACTTTGATGTCCCTTACTGGGTTCTGCTGGTTGCCAGGTGGGGAGATTTCTGGGAAGCACAATGTGTTGCAACCCAGTCTGGAGGGGCTGAACGGAGTTGTTGAGTCAGTCTTTTGTGTGGGCTGTTGCACTTCCAGGGCACATGCGGTTCATGGCTGGCTTTCTCCTGAGTAGCTTTTGGAGGGAGGAGAAGCAGAAGCCTTGTCAGAGCATTGTCAGCATGTTCAAGAGATGTGGCACAGCTTCCTTGGCTGCTGGGCCAAAATCAGAAGCAGAAGTGACTTTGGGAGGGGGTTTGGTGGCATCGGTTGGGTGCTTGTTTCTCATGCAAGTAGCAAAGAGCCTTTCCCTTATCTTGTGTTGTTTTCCTTCTCTCCCCAGTACTATGAGATGTCCTACGGCTTGAACATAGAAATGCACAAGCAGGTGAGTGGCTGCGTTGGGGATTGCGCTGTCTGGAGGGCTTCCATCTTTGTTTCTCCTCCTTTTGCCCTCCAAGGCTCCATAATCGGGTTGTGTGTGGTGGTGGTTGTGGCCCTTGACTTCTCCAGGACCACTCTGCAATCTGCCCAAAATTAAAACTAAAACTGTGGATTGCCTCTCCTGGAGACTGGTGGGCATCATTTCCTTTTATAAAGTAAGTTGCAGCCTTGTGACATTTACCCCCAAAATCATTTTTGCAGAACTAAGAGTGGACTTCAAGGGGCTTCTGGGCTTTCTTCACCTTTTGTGTTCATGTTGGTCCCTGTTATAATGGAAAGTGTTTTAGTAGTGTTGTTGTTGTTGTTGTTGTTGGGAGAGTTCAGTGGGAATTGTGGGGTGGAAGATAGTGTGGGGATGCTGCCCCTCGGACTGGATTTAGACAGAGATGCCATTGGAGCGTTCCAGGATGGGGCAGTTTGGAAGTAATTTCAAGTTTTCAAAATGGTTTTAGTTTGATTCCCCAGCAAGGCTCTGCTTTGTGGCTATAGATGCTGGCTTGTTTTTGTCCAGTAAAGACATGGAGTTTTGTAGTTGCTACTTTTCACCATTTTGGGGTTGTTGTTGCTCCTGTTTTTCCGCTTTCCTCTTTTGGGATCCCAGCCTGGGTCATGAGTTTGGGTCCTACAGGGATCCCTCTCCTATTTTCCGTGGGAGGAGAGGCTTGGAAAGAGTTAACCTCCTCCTTGTCCTTTCTCCCAGGGAGATAAGCATCATCCCTATCATGAGATGACTATCATGTTCTTGCAACTCCACCTGTTTCTCTGGAGGAGAGGCAACTTCTGTCTTACTCTTTGGCACTCCGTGTAATGGCTCCTTGCCTCCAGGGCAAAGACATGGGAAGCTGCTTGGAGAATGTGTTATTTCTTTGCTCCCCTGATCTTTTCTTAAAGCCCTGGGAGCCTACATCAAAGAGCAAAGCGCTGGAGATCAGGACTGATCAGTTTTCTTTGCTGGCTTTTTAAAAATGAAATAGGTGGTTCTAGGCAAGCCTCTTGGCCAAGATCTGCAGATGGCGGGCGGGTTGTGTTTGTGTTTGTGTTGCAAGGAGAGTTTCGCACTGAAAGTGCAGTCGCCTGCACAAATCAGGAAAATTGTGTGAAAGTGGCCCCAAGGAGGGTAAAGTCGAGTTTGTTCAGCATCGCGGTTGTTGTCCATCTTCTTTTTCCTACAGTTTGCTTTGCTGGCACAACTGGCAAAGTTGGGTGGTTGCGCTTCAAATATATTTGCTGCCACACTGTAGAATTAATGCAGTTTGACACCACTTTAATTGTCTTGGAATCCTGGGATTTGCAGTTTGATGGGGCACCAGAGCTCCCTGACAGAGAAGGCTACATTATCTCACCAAACTACAAATCCCAGAATTCCATAGCAGTTAAAGCAGTGTGCCAAACTGCATTAATTCTGCAATGCGGATGCAGCCTGGGTCTGGAGGTTTGCACCATTCTCACCGATGTTAGATGAAATTAAAAAGAAATAAAGCCAACTAACCTTCTCCTTCTCCCTCTATGGCTTTATTTGTTTCTGTTCTGCCTTTTCCCCATTCCTTGGCCTTAAGGTAAAACAGACATAGCTAAACATTTTTACATCATGCAAAAGTTAAAATACAATTAAACTATTAGTAACATTAAGAGCAATTGAAAACATGCCCAACTCTTAGTACAATTAAATGCAACAGAGACATTAAAGGCTTTTTAATAAAGCACATGAGAGCCAGCACGGTGTAGTAATTTGGGTATTGAACTACAGCTCTGAAGATCAGGATTCGAATCCTCGCTCTGCTATGGAAACCCTTTGGGTGACCGTGGGCGAGTCACACTCTCTCAGCATCAAAGGATGTCAGTGGCAAACTTGCTCTGAAGAAACCTTGCCAAGAAACCCCTTTATAGGTTTGCCTTAGGGTCGCCATAAGTTGGAAACAACTTGAAGCCACACAGCAATAACACATTGTATTGTAATGCACATTGTAATAAAGGCATTTTTGGTACAGATTGACAGAAATGTCCTTCCAAAAAGCACAGAACAAAAACACTACAGCGGCCAGGAGTCTATTTCTGGTTTTGCAAAAGAAGTATAGTGGGCCCTTGGTATCTGCTGGGGTTTGGATACCAAAATCTGTGGATGCTCAAGTCTCATGCAATACAATGACAAAGTGTGTGTCTGTGCAGTTGCTGTGTGCTGGCAAGTCATTTCTGATTTACGGCGACCCTATCATGGGGTTTTCTTGGCGTGTGTGTGTGTATTTTCAAAATACTTTCAAATATACCATATAATATAAAGCTGTAACTCCTCACTTTAGCTGTTCTTTCCCATAGCATTGAGCCATGGCAGTGAAAGTGGTGTCAAACTGGACTATTTTTGCAGAGCGGATGCAGCCCAGGAGGGACAGTTAACCTTTCTTTGGTAGAAAAGAGAGTCTGGGAAGTCGGTGCCAATGTTGGGCTGCCCTTTTCCCTCCTCTTGCTTTGGCAGCTGGAGGGAAGGAAGGATTGCCTTTGGAGGAAGAGAGGAGAAGGAGGAGGATGAAGAAGAAGCATCTCCCCCTTTTCCTCCCTTCCCCAGTTCCCCCTATAAATCCCAGCCCTTAATTGCAGTGTGAATTCTGTGCAAACTTCTCTGGCGACCCGCTTGGCATCAACAGTGGCAGGGACACAATCAAGCTGCCCCCCAGGAGACCCTTGAATAATTCATGCGGATGGATGTTTGTCTTTTGAATGCAAGAAAACAAAGAGGGAATGTCTTGCCAGAGTCTGGGGAGGGTTGGAGGAAGCCGGAGGGGCTTTCTGGAAGCCTCCATTTTGCCCTCATTGTGAGCTGGTTTTCATTTTCCTTATCCCTATTAGCGTTTGCTGGTGTGAAGAAGCGAGGAAGGCTGTCTGGAAAGCAGCTTGCAAAGGGGAAGCCTTGTGATTTTCCTTCCCCAGAAATCAAGGGCATGGACACATTTGTTATGGCATGAGCTTTTGTGGACGATGGTGGTCTGCTCTTTCAGGCGCACTAAGCACTGGCTAGCATTTTGTGTGTTTTATTTGTGCGTCTATGGTGCATATGGTTGGGAAGTACAATTGGAGATCATGACTTTAGGGAAATACCTAAATGCCAATGGTTGCAAGGTGCACTGGAAATGGACTTTAGGGAAATGCCGAAAGTGCTGGCAGGACTTTTTGGTAATAGGCCCAACCCCAGCCTTTCTCCACATTGCCCTTGTATTCATTTATTCTTGAGGAAAGGGTTTGTGCTGTAGGGATATAATCCTTGGCCACTTTTGTTTTCAAAGGAAGCAATGAGTAATTCTAACTGTCTTCTTCCCACTGGAAAAACTCCAGTTTTTGGAGACAGCATTCTCTGCTCCTGTTGTGCTCTGCACAAAATTCACATATTTTTACACAGAAAACTACACTTTCTGCACAGGAAACAATGGCCATATACAGACAGGCCAAAATAAAGCTGCTTTGGGTCACTTTAGAGGTATGCTGTTTACATGATGCATGCATCCGAAGAGTCCGGAAGCTGCACCGGACTCAGAGCATACGCCACGATCCCTTACTTGTAGAGGCACTTGGAGGCTTCCGTGTCAGTGGAGTGGTGAATACGCTCCGGGTTTTAGGCTGAACTTTAAAGGAACTTTCCAAAGGGCCGAACCGTATCTCCCAAAGTAGATCCATCCACTTTGGGTGCAGAGCTCCTTTAAGGATTTGGGACAGATTCACTGTCCTATTGATGTGGTAGACACCAGCCATCATGGGAACCAGGAGATCAACTTGGGAGGTTTACGGTCTTGGCTTTGCCGGTCAGTTTCATGGTCAAGGGGGCATCTGGGGTCCTTCCCCACAAAGCCAAATGTTTCCAACTTCCATAGTCTCTCTTCAGTGGTGCTCTTTTAGTTGGACACTTACAGTTGGATTTGTTTGGGTTGGGGTCCTCTGAAGGTTTGCAATGCCCCGGGTTTCTGAGCATCCATTTGCCTTGATGGCTACTTAGCCCCTTGAGCTGGTGGCCAGACACCAGCCCTACCTTCCCTCTGTCCCTTCCTCCCCATATCTTCTCTGTATCTCTGGAACCCCTGGCTTCAGCATTTGCCTTTTTGCTTCACCGGTTGGCCTTGTTTCCCCTTTCTTCTGCTTCTGCTGGTAAATCCGTAATAACTGGTTGTGCCCCTGTCCTCCCGCCTCCCATCCTTGCATTTAATTCTCGACAGCAGCAGCGCCAGCCGCCCTCCGTCCGGGCTAATAACATTTTTCTGCCGCCGCAAATAGCTTTCAGCGTGCCTTGGAGAGGCTGCCTGAAGAGGGCTCTTGAGTGAGAGGGAGACAGCTGGAAGTGCCCCTAATTGTCTCCCCGAGTGAGAGCTGCCGATGCTCAAGGACCTTATTTTCATCTGCTTAGAGAGACAATATTCGGCTTTCAACAAATGCAAGAGGCACTCGGGTGGAGGGCCAGCCACCTCCAGCCCCTTCTGACTTGGGGGGAAACAGGAGGGGGCACCCAGCAGAAACAGCAGCAGCAGCAGCAATAGGAGCCTTCCCTAGTGAATGGGTTTTCTGAGAACGGTGCCCTCCACCCAGAAAGAAATCCCCATATTTGAGGGGAAAGGTGGCTGGCGACTCCCATGTCGGTGGCTGTGAGGATGGAGAATGCCCTCCAGGTTTGAGCTCAATGGGTCAAGGAGCTGTCCAAGGGGCTGCGAGAGGGTTTGGCACTTTGGAGAATATGTTTGGAGTTCAGGCTAAAACCTAGAGTGGATCCACTGCCTCTGCCAATGTGGGGGCCACTATCCGCCATGGGGTTTCTTGCACTTCTCCTCCAAAGAGCATTCCCAAGTGGAGGTTTGTTCAGTTGCTGTTGAAATGATGGCGGGGTCTTGATCTGACCCAGAATCATGGCAGATGGTGGGGGGGGGGCTGTGTTTGTGGAGGGGGGCCCACTGAGTGAAATGAGGTGTAAATTTTATTATAGACCATTACTTGACTAAAATTTCTAGATTTATACATGAGTATGTGCAATGCATGTCCATGGAGGTCATCCCTCTGCTGCTGTGGAATGTCCCCCTTTCTGCCCTCTGTCTTTCTTCTCCCAGTCCCCCCAGTGCCTCCCAGCATTGTCTCCCAGTGTTAATTTGCAGAGTGGTGGCATAATGACCCTGCCTTGGCCTTTGGCATTGGAGGAGGAGATCATTTTGCAGCCAGGCAGCAGCAAAGGAGAGCCAGTTGTATAATGTTCTGATGGAGATTAGTGGTCCAGGGTTGCCATGGAAACGGGAGGATGATGAATTGAGGTTAGTGCAAAAGGGGGGTCTCTTTGGTCAGCCTCTGTTGGAGTGAATTCCTAATCAGTCATTTCCCCATCCTATGAAAAAAGAGGGAGAAATACTTTGAAATAGTTTGCTAAATTGAGCATTAAATGGGAAATGTAGCTTTAGTCGAAGTCGGTTCTTCCCTTCCTCTTCCATTACCTCTCTTCAGACAAGTTGGCTTCCTAAACTGCACAGTGGTGCAATCCAGTATCTCTGGTGGAGCCACGCCAGGGATATCAATATTCAGGTTCCATTCCTTGCAAGCAGGAACAAACTTTACTGTTTTCCTCCTCACTGTGCAAAAATTGTCTGCACAGCTTCCAAAGACTGTTTCAGCTGTTAGCTACTGGGAATCAGTGTGCAAATGAGTCTTATAGCACCTTTGTGATGTAAATAAGAGAAGCTGGAAGCATGAGCTTTTGTAGACTGGAGTCTGCGTCCTCAGAGGCATGAAGTGGAAGGTCCAGGAACAGACATTAAGGAGAAAGTAGGCTCAAGTCTAGGAAAGCTCATGCTTCCAGCTTTATTCTCTCACTTAGTCTCAAATGTGATGATCCCTTTGCAGACCGGTTTTCCAGGCTAACATGACTGTGTCTTTGAACTCTACAATCACTGGGAAGTTCTTGGCTCTCTGAATGGAGTGAGTGTAGTGAGCTCAGTCCTTTTCCCTTCATTCTGCATCCAAGAAATCATTGCTACTCAGTGGCTGCAAGCCTTTTGCCAAGGCCTCTGCTTCGGAAGCCTCTTCCCTCTCGTCCTCAATGTGATGGAGCAGCTGTGCAATGATTAATAACCTCTCTTTTCTCTCTTCCTTTCAGACGGAGATTGCAAAAAGACTGAACACGATTCTAGCTCAGATCATGCCTTTTCTGTCCCAAGAGGTAAGAAGTGGTTTGGATGCTCAGTAACAACTGGAATGAAAGATAGGCAGGATTTGAGTGGCATCGTGAGAACCGTCTGCGGTGTGAACCACATTGGGTCCCATGTTGAGAGAAAGGTGGGATGCAATCTGATTAAATGAATGAAGCCAGTGAGGCCGGGGTCCCCAAAGGCGAGAGTGAGAAATAAGTTGGGTTAAGAAGCCTTAAGGCGCAGCTCCCAGTCTGTTGAGCGTGTGTACGCGGGTGTAATTTCTCCTGCCCCTGGAGACACGGGTGGCCCACAGATTATATTTGACATTGAGCCGATCTCATTATTCTGGCTTCCCTTGCCGGGGGGCATCTCAACATTATGCTTCCCGGAGTGCGCTGAAGGTTTATCGACAGAATTCTCTGGGGTTTCCTTGCAGATATTGACTTGCCCCGACCCCTTTCTGGCCGCTTGAGTTGGCCTGGATCTCAAGGGTTAGGCTGTCTTTGGGGTCCCGTTGCCCTGAACTCACACCTGCGCTCCTTGTTTGTGTGTTGTGCGTGCTCCCCCTCCCCACTTTCTCTCTCCGCAGCACCAACAGCAAGTGGCTCAGGCTGTTGAGCGTGCCAAGCAGGTCACGATGACAGAGCTGAACGCCATCATCGGGGTACGTGGAGTTCCCAATCTGCCTCTCACCGTGTGTATACCCCTTTATTCCTATCATTTACCATAAAGCAGAGACGGCCCACCCCTTGCAGTGGTTTCAGAGAAGGGAGGCGCTTGCAAAAGCACCTGCATGTGACTGTGTTTTGTATGGGGCAGAGGAAGGCAGGAGAAGCATCTCATCTGAGACACTGGCAGCATCTAAACAGATGTGGGGAATTGTGTGCCAAAATTTGATTTCAACCATGGACCTGACTTTGGCCTAAGCCTCCATTGTTTTCTCTGCCTCTGTCTGTAAAATGGGGTAACTGAGACCTTCAGAGATTTGCTGTGGGATCAATGGGGCTTATATGATGCCAAACAGTTTGGATGCTTGTTTTCACAAACCATTTTCTTGCTTAACTGAGACCCCATCACTGGCTGCTTAACAGATAATAACAACAACAACAACAACAATAATAATATTCCGCTTAATCTCAGGGAATCCAAGCGGATTACAGCAGTAAAATAACATACATTAAAAGAGAAATGCAGGGATGATGTTTTTTGGGACAGTGGGGAGAGGTTGATTTAAATTCTTCTTTGACGTGCCCTAATTCAAAATTGGACTTCTTTGCCAGTCCTTCTTCTGGCCTCGCAGAGGGCCTGGTCTGTCTCTGTTTTACTACAAGAGTGAAATGTGATGTGTTATTTTGTGTAATTTGGTGTTTTGCTTGAATTTGATGTAGAAATTGTAGATCTCACTCAGTGCAAACTCAAACTTGCCCTCTTTCAAAGGGGATTTGAGGTGCATTGAATCAACCTGTTCCATTTCATCCCTCCAAGTTGGCCAGAATCCTCCTAGCCCAAATATGTTGCTCCCAAATATGTCTAATTAGAGTAAGCGTCTTCCTGGGTAAATACCATGATGTTAGCACTTTAATTCCTTGTATGTTAGATGGAATCACTGATAGAATAATGCAGCATTTTGCCTTTTGAGTGCTGTAAAAGTGGTGTAACAAAGAACATTTTGGACCAGTTTTCTTGATCATCTCCTGCCTCCTCGGTTTATTTAACAAATGTTGAATGTTGGTGCCTCCCACCCTATTCTGTTAATAGTACTTGGAGTTATTTGTAATCATGTTCCAAGTTGTTAATGTGTAAAAAATCAAGATGTATGACTTTTTGAGTGATAAAGCCATCTTGCTCTGATATTCCCTTTTGCATTCTGCTCATATGGGCGCATGCATGCCCATGCATGGCTGTCTTTCTTGCAGAGGTGGGCACTGCCTCTGAATCATTTCCTGGTCACTGCCTGGAGGTGTCTGCTCTTCCCTTTTAGTCATCTCCCATCCAAAGACTAACCAGGCCTAGCTTTGCTTAGCTTCCAAGCTTCTATTCCTCACCCTTCCCAGGATTTCAGAAATGGAGTTGCCCAGTCTGCTTTTGGATTCTGACATCTTGGGGAGCACTGTCTCTTGTTGGAGTGGTCAAGCAGGAGTTTGGAGCAGCAAGATGGCCTTCTTCCATAGACTCTCTCCAGTTCTCACTCCCTCGCAGTGCTTGCCTGGGGTAGATGAATGGAGACCTTTCCCCACCCAGCTGTTTGTGGGTTGTGTCCATCTTCTGGGCTTCCTTGCATCCGTGGCTCAGGGAGTTCTCCAGGGTCTTAAACTTATCCCTAAAGGGGTCCGACACCTTGGACAGTTAAGCTAGCTAAAGTCCAGAGAGGGTTTATCCACCAGCAGTGACCACCTTGCAAGGTCCATGGCCAAATCCAGAGGCCAGAAACCCTCACTCTTCATCATGCTACGTAAAGCCTAGCTATGTTCTTAAGTGTGGCTGTTGACTTTTGCCATGTTCTCAATGTGTCTCAACCATGTAATCTTTCACAGTTGGGTCACAGTGTTGTTCTGCCAGGTAGAGGTTGTGCAGTGCAGGCATGAGGAGGAACTTCTGTCCTGGATAGTCCTTTTCCAGTCCTACTTTGGAGGCTGCAAGACTACTCTGAACAGCCAAAGAGAGTGCCTGCGATTATGTGAAGTGGAAATGCAACCACTCCACTCCTTCTCCAGTCTCCAGGGTCAATGCTGAAGGCTAAGCATAGAGAAAAGGGAACAATGGCCATTTCTAGCATGAAGAAGGTTGTCAGTTGTTTTGAGAACCAGCTGGAGAACAGTATTTGAGGGACCCAGTCCTCAGGATTGTGCAAGGCCTCTTTGGAAGGGATCTCTGTCACGTTTGCCCTCCTTTGTGGAAGGAGTTGCAGCTTGGTGGATCCTGGCTGAAACAGTTAATGGCTTTTTTGGCCCTTGTTTGATCCCACTCAGTAACACACTATTCCTGTGTGAAATGTCTGGCCTTTTGGCCTTCCCTTTGGGCTGTTTCCAAGGATGCTGCCGTGGTTGTTGCTGTTGTTGGGATGTATGTGTCCCTAGCTCCAAGTCCCTTCTGCAAAAAGGGAGGGAGGGACATCCAAGCCAAGCTTGGAAAGTCTCCCTGGAAGGACTCCTGTCTCCCCTGAGGTTTGCCTCTGACAATTTCACCTTAATTGGCTTTTGCTCTGGAGTGGCTGGAAGAGCTGCAGCCAAGCTAATGGCTTTTGGTGTAGTTGAAGAGGGTCCACAGAGCAGGATTTTCCAGTTCCCCAGGCCTTTTGTGTTCCCAGCTTGGAATGGGGGTCACACGCACTTTCTCCCCACTGCCACAACCCACAAGTATGTCCTCCCCTTGCTGGTTTTCTGATGTGTGAACTGTGAAGGGGAGGGGAGGTAGAAGCCATGACTCTGCCTTCAAAAGGGAAAAATGTTCTGGTGGAACAGTTTCAAGTATTCTGTTGTTGACTTTGAAATAAGCTGCTGTTACATTGATGCTGGGGTCTTTCCCCTTCTCAGGGATCAATGTGCAAATGAGAATGTGCAAAACCTGTGCCCTGCGTCATGCAGAATGGAGTTTTTAGGGGGAAAGAGCAGAATAAAAAAGGTGAAACATCAATACAGAAGCAAATGACCAGCTGGTGAGCTGCCCCCCCCAAAAAAAAAACTCCTTGAGCTCGACAGCATTGATTCTCTTTTTCCATCTTAGATCCCCCACCCCCATTTCTTGCTGCCTCCCCCAAGCCTTGCTGCAGGCATCTGTGCCATTGAGCCTTGCCTTCAGTTTTGTGTGGCTCTGGAAATGACCTGACTGAATGTAATACAAGTGGTGAACCATTAAATCGATGAACAAAGCCATGAAGCAGGATGGAGATAATCCAATTCAGAGTGTGCTGTGCAATGATATAGCGGTATAGCCTTCTGCTGGGGCTTCTTTGGATGTGGCCACCACCTCTGAAATATTTCTTCAGTCGACAAACCAGTCCTTTAACCTCATCTCTCCGTCAGGCTATGCATTTTCCTCAAATGTGGTCCTACTAAATTCCAAAGCAATTAACCCAAAGGTCCATCCAGGTGGAGCAGCTGGATGGAATTCACCAAGACGTTCAAGGTGGTCCATCTATGGTGGGCCTTTGGCCCTTTCTCCGTAGCGGAGCAGCTCTGTTTAGTGCAAGGTTGCTCCAATGTGGGATTTATTGAATCCTCTTGGAGCCTTACGCGGGTGTAAATCCCTTTGGGAACACAATTGGACATTCTTTTCAAGATGTGGAAGCAGAGCTGCCGCTGGATGTGTGGAGGCACATTTGGTTAAGCTGCTCAACCCCAGTGTTGGGTATTGATTGACTTGATTGATTGTTAATTTAAAATGTTTATATCTTACCCTATATCATGAGAGCTCAGGGCAGCCTACAGATGAAATCAATAGAAACAGATTACAACTACAAGTCGAGTCTTCCTTGCCCAGGATTCAAAAATATTCCAACACTGCTCACATGGATGGCTGAGACAGTGACACCTTTGCTTTCTGATGGTTTAGGGCAGGGGTAGGCAACCTGCGGCCCGCGGGCCGGATGCGGCCCGGCGAGGCCTTGGGACCGGCCCCAGCCCGGTCCTGCCGCCGATTGCCACCGGGGCCTTTGGCGTCTCGTGCAAGGGGCATGGTGGGGCAATTGTCTATAGAAGCCTCAGAAACATGCATTTATCTTAACATTTTTTTAAAAATCAGCAAATTTTTTCGCATGACCTCCATTTTTTATTTAAAAAGTGTCCTCCATTTGAAAATTTTGTCCTCCATTTGCCCTGGTTCATTTATTTAATTAATTTTTTAAAATTATTTAATTATTTATTTTTTGGCTTCGGCCCCCCAGTTGTCTGAGGGACAGCAACCCGGCCCCTGGCTCAAAAGGGTTGCCTACCCCTGGTTTAGGGCAACTTGCCATTTTTGCCATATTTCTTTATTCTATTGTTCAAACTAGGACCAGATGACTTCTGAGGTCCTTTCCAACCTTATAGTTGCCCAACGGTACTTTTTTTCTGGGAAATCCCAAACAACTGGGTAGCAATACTTCCTCTGTTAGCCAGAATGGTATTTCCTAGGTTTGTAGGAATCCTGTGAGGCTGAAGAGGAGCTGTTCTGGTTTTGTACATTGCACCACACCAGACAGTGTTACTTGGGAGCTGGTCCTCTTTCCAGGAGAAGAACAGGACAAGGAGAGCAGTGGCCCTCCAAATATTCTGGAACTACATCTCCCAGCAATCCTCCCAAGCTACCACAGGGGATGCTGGAAGTTGCAATCCACCAGCTTGGAGGGCCACCTGATTCCTTTCCCCAGAGTCATGAGGTTGGAAGGGACCCCCAGGTACCATCTAGTTCAACTGCTGCCATGCAGGAAAACCCAGCTAAAGTGTCCCCCTCGAGATGCCCACCCACCTCCTCCAAGAAGGGAAAGTCCACCGCTCTCCAATGCAGTTCCTCCGCCTGCCAGGAGCCGCTTGTGCCCTTTTCCTCCCAGACGCAGCTCCTTGCTTGCCCTGCCCCTGCGTCTCTGGCGTGCCCTGCAAGGTAACTGATCTCTGTTAAGTGATCTTCAGTAATCCGTTGAGATGAGCTGGGCAGGGTTGCCAGCCTCTCTATTTCTGGCAGCTGCCATGATATCAATTACCTATTTAGTCCCCCTTTGAAAAGAAGAAATGTACACATACTGTAGCACGCATGTGCCCGTTCTGACACGTGTGGGCATCCAGAAGAAGGGGTTAGACTGCTGGCCTGGGCAAATGCACAAGGTTGGCACCCTGGCACATCTGTATACTTAGACACAAATACAGATTGTGGGTACTGTTACTTACTTGTTACTCATTTATTCCATCACACACACAGAGAGAGAGACAGACACACACACATTGGGGTTCAGGGCAGCCTACCAAAATTAAAACCCAATACAGTTAAAAGTGCATGTGTAAATTTTACACATAAAAAAATTGGGAAAGTAGAAGAGGAGGGATCAGGGCCTCCAAGACTTGCACCCCTTTTAAGCAACTGTCACCCCTCCCCTACTGTTTGAGAACCACTGATTTAAATGTTTATTTTATACAGGCACCTTTTTAGTTTTGTAAGCTGACATGTGCATTAGGATGTGTGTCGACTCTTCTTCTGCCCTTCGCTTTTCTACCCTACTCTTCCCTATCCTTCCTTACCTCTCAGGTCATACATGCTTTTGGGGTGTTTTGTCCCTCCTTGCCACTTCTTACCATTGGTCTTATTACAGCAGCAGCAACTGCAAGCCCAGCACCTCTCGCACGCGGCTCATGGGCCTCCAGTCCAGCTCCCTCCCCATCCGTCAGGCCTTCCACCTCCGGGGATCGCCCCCGTCACGGGCAGCAGCTCAGGGCTCTTGGCTCTGGGGGCCCTTGGGAGCCAAGCCCACTTGGCGGTCAAGGACGAGAAGAACCACCACGACCTGGACCACCGAGGTGAGGAGAGACCAGCCTTGCCGGACCTTTCGAGGAGGGAGGGCTGGGGAACTGGGGTGGACCCAGGAGATAGTTTTCAGCCCTGGGGCCACATGGACTACAGAAAATCCCGCTTAGAGAAGAGAAAAACCTAAACCATAAAGAGCTGGGAGTCTGATTCTCACTTTGAAAAATACATTTCATTTTGAGCTTTAACAATACAAGAATGGACCTGTGTCCCATTTGAAGAAGAATTCCTGATTTTTACAATGGAGCAAAAATTCATGCCAAAGCTTGGAAACCTTGCAACAGTGGAGTTCATAGGGAAAGAGATGCAGCCTTCAGGGAATCCCAGATCATTGCTTCCCAACCCCTGCTCTGAATTTCTTTAATTGTATTCTGGAACAGATCCTGTTTGCTCTTAGAGGTGGAAGAGGCATTGAAGATGGCTTGGGGTTCCCTACATGTTCTTGTTTTGATACTGCTGGCAGAAAGCCCACCTATTTGTGGATCTTGGCCACCTGCAAAATGGCTTTTTGAACCAATTGCAGCATATAGCCTGTGAATGTTTTCTGAGGAGTCCCTTCCAAAGGTATCAATGGTGGGGAAAACTGGTTTTGTTCCTTCCTCCCAGGTTTGGACAGAAAGCCTTTGCATCTTGCTTTAGCTGTCTCTTTTTTGTAGCCAAGATCCTGTCTGGTGAGCAAAAGAAGATGAAAAAGGCAGCATTGGCTTTATTTTTTTATTGAGCTGAACCAGAAATCCCTTCTGTGCAAAGAAATGTTGAGATTGGTGTTCTCTTTTTAAGATTCTCACTCTCTTGCTTTTGTTTCCCCTCCTTTTCTCTCCTGTGTCCTTTCTTTTTCCATCTTGGCTTTTTAACTTGGCTTCCACCGCTTCTGCGATTTGGTTCTCGGTTCTGGAAAGATCGCGACTCCAGCGCAGTAAGTAGTTTTTTGTTCCCTTTGACTTTGCTGTGTTTATTTCGAGGTGCATATTGTTGAGGATATGAAAATATATGTCTAATGGGATTTGCACTCAGTCTGACTTTCAAATCTGATGACCGGGTTTCGTCTCCCCTTCATCGGAAAAAGTTGCAATGAAACACGCCGACCCGGCATGCCTTGCTGGGCTTCGGTAGTGTTTCAGGGCGACTTGACTTCTTCCCCTCTGCTTCTTTTTCTCCCTCCATTTGATGGGTTTTGAGATTCTTTTCTCAATTGCAGCGGCTTTGCAAGCCAGAGTGGTTTGAGCCTGAGCAGAGAACAGCTGTGCAGGGTGAAGCTCCAAATCCTCCGGCAATTAGGAGGGCGATTTGGTTCCCCAGAGCTCTTCTGTTATCTTGGGTCATTTAATCTTTGGGGATGACTGGGGCGATTACCGCCTGACTCTGAGTGGGACTCGGAAGGTCAGGCAGTTAACTAACCATCTCCAGGATGGCAAAAGGACGGACGGACGAATGGCGGGGCCTCCTGAGATCCAGCCCCCTTCCCTCCTTCCTCCCACGTCTGCCTGCGCATTAATGAGCACCATTCCTCTGGGCTCAGACGCCGATGCTACTTCCTTTTAGGAAGGCTTATGCTGGCTTTCGGCACGTCGCCAGAGACTTTGCAGCAAGAGCTGGAACGGCTGGCATTAATCTCCTTCAAAAGGGACGTGGGTGCGGGTGTATTTAATAGGCCTTGCCGTAGCCATTGTTAAAAGCCCTCCTACTATCAGGCTGCTTCAGGGTAGACGCGGCGGCCTTTGAGGAAGGCGGCCATGCTGGTTCCTCTCCTCCTCCTCCTTTATTTATATCCTGCGTTTAACATCAGGACTCAAGGCAGCTTGGAAATGGAAACAAATACAGTCAGCCCTCCTCATTTGCAGCTTTGACTTTTGCAGATTTGATTAATATGTTCTCTCTAGGAATTTCTAAGTCCTCCAGTGCAAATCTGTTGGAAGTTAACCATAGGGTCAAAGTGGAGGACCTAGAGAAGACATGTCTCTGGGCATTTGTAGGTCCACCAGTGTGGTTCTGTGGTCAATTTCTGCTGGATGTTGACCATAGAGTTGTGTCGGCGGGTCAAGTGGTTTTTTTATTTTGTTTTTTCATTTTCATGCACCCTTGACCCTAAAGAATGACCTGTATCCTAGAGCTATTGGCATAGATCCATTGACTCAGTTATTGAAAGGTGACTCGACACATAGGCTGCATCTACACTGCAGAATTATTGCAGTTTGACACCACTATGGAATTCTGGGATTTGCTAAGGGGGCTCCCAACATGGTGGAATCGTTCTTCCTCTTTTGGACATCTTGGAAAAAAGTTTCCAAATTCCATCTTGAACCTACAAATGCCCAGAGAAGTGTTTTCTTTAGGAATCTCTAGGTCAGGCAGAAATGGACCATAGAATCCCACTGGTGGACCTTCAGATGCCCAGAGAAATTGTTGTTGTTGTTGTTAAGCATTATTTATATATCGCTGTAAATTATGAGATGTTTTCTCTAGGACTCTTTACGTCCTCCAGTCTGACCCTATGGGGAACGTCCAGCAGATTTTCACTGAAGGACCTATTAATCATATTAATCAAATCTGCCAAAGTCAAAGCTGCGCATGTGGAGGGCTGGCTGTATTGGTTTCCATTCCTAAGGTACCCTAAGCTAGGCCAAGGGACAGCAGCCACCTTCCGGAAGGTTCCTTCCCTGTTTCCTAACGGAAGGGCTGCAGCAAACACAGAGACACACAACACACACACAGAGGCCTGTTCCAAGCCGTGGGATTTCTTGGAAGCCGGCCTGAATCAATGCCTGAAAAGGCCGGCTGCGGTTCCTTTGAGAGCCGGGGACCTTTTCAGCATGAATAGCTGAGAAGAAAGGAGGCAGCCTGATCGGCAAAGCGGCTTATTGGGGACGCCCAGGAAACATGAACTGCCAGGCTTTGCCTATTCAGACAAGAATAGAAAGAAAGGGAGGCCAAGGGGGTGGGATGGAGCAGGGGTCTCGGGAGAGTTGCTTTTCTCTTGGCTTGAGGGATTTGGAAGGGGGTTGAGGAGGAGATGGGTAGGTTCTGCCTGGCAGGTTTCAGCTGGAGCAAGGACAAGCTAATAGGCTGGCAGCAGCTTTGTGAGAACCTGTCTTTCCCCATGTGAGAGAGAGAGAGAGAGAGAGAGAGAGAGAGGGGTAGAATTTGAACATAAAGAAAACAAAAATAACCATGTAGGATCTATACAAATTCAGCCTAGGCAATCTAACCTAGAACTTTAGTTTAAAAGTTTCCATTTGTTGTTGTCAACTACTCTTCAATTGATCTGGACTCATGGCTGCCCTGCGGATGAGACATCTCCAATACTCTCTGTCCTCCATCACTGTCCTCAGTTCATGCTCATGGCCTCTCTAATGGAATCCATCCACCTTTGGTCTTCTTCTCTTTCTCTTTCCTTCCACCTTTCCTAACATTATGGTCTTTTCTAATGAGCCGCATCTTCTCATGATGTGGCCAAAGTATGACAGTCTCAGTTTCGTTGTCTTGGCTTCCAGGGAGCTCTCAGCCTAATCTGTTCTATGACCCATTTGTTTGTCTTTTTGGCTGCCCATGGTATCCTCAGCACTCTTCTCCAGCACCACAACTTGAATGAATGCACTTTCTTTTTATCCGTTTTCTAAATTGTCCAAATCTTGCATCCATACATGGCAATGAGGAAAACAGTTGCTTATACGATTCTGACTTTCGTGCTTAGTTGTATGTCTTTGCTCTTGAGGACCTCGTACCTTGAACCAAACATTGATCAGAATGGAGACTGCAGTCAAGAAATCAGAAGAAGACTAGGAATCAGAAGAGCAGCTATGAAAGAACTAGAAAATGTTTGGCCTTATCTGTTTTACCTTTTGTAACCTTGGGGCCCAGGGCTTATGTTCCAACAGCATTCGTATGTTGGCATATGGGTTTTCGTTCCCTGACCATCTCTATTTACCACAGGCATTATTCTGTTTCAGAATAATTCCATCTCTCCGTCGGAGAGTTTGAGACACAGTGAGAAGCACAGGAGCTCCGCTGAATACAGCATCGAGTCCAAGAAGCGGAAAGCCGAGGAGAAAGACAGCATGAGCCGATACGTAAGTCCTCTGCTGGTCCTGTTGAGTAGCAAAGCTAAAGGAGCAGACTCTGTTGGACAAGACGAGATGCTGGGCTAGGTAGTCCTTTGGGCCCTGGTGGCTGGTAACTCCTGTGTCAATGGGCATTAAATCCACTCTGGGTTTTGCCCGTCTTTAATATCTTTAAAGGAGTCTGGACTAAGACTTGGAGAGGATGCAGTGGCCCACTGACATGGGAGCCACCATTGCCCTTGGCTTGAGCCAAGATGATTCTTCTTGTTCCTTTGGAAACAAGGCTGTGTTCAAATTAATAGTTTTGCATGGTGAATCTCAATGTTAAGATGTGAAATTGGACTTCCAACTCACAGTTCTGGTGGGAAGTGAGACTTCCAACGCTTTGCAAGGAGAAGGCTCAATGTTGAAATAAAAAGGCCCTTTATGATTAAGATGGTGGTTTTAGTTTGGCTGGGGAAGTGGTATTACAGTTGTAGACAGGAGTTAGTTTCAACCCAGCTGGACATGAGGCTCCAATGGTCAGTCTAGGGATTGTATGCTGGGGTGGACAGAAGCCTTTGGGTCCAGCTCGGTGTTGGGATGCAGGAGGTCTTGCTTTGTTTTTTCCAACAGAATTGTTGCTCCTTTTTCAGGACAGTGACGGAGACAAGAGTGACGACTTGGTGGTGGACGTCTCCAACGAGGTGAGCTTGGCTCTCGTTTTACCTTCTCTCCAATCCCATATGAAAGTAAACCCACATTTAGAGACTGATGCAGAAATACTGCAGTTTGACGCCGCTTTAACTGCTGCATGCTATGGGATTCTGGGAGGTGTAGTTTTGCAGGATATTTAGCCTTCTCTGTCAGAGAGCTCTGGGGCCACAGGAAACTGCAAATCTCAGAATTCTATAGCATTGAGCCATGGCAGTGTCAAGCTGCATTATTTCTGCAGGACAGATAAAGCCTAAGAGTGTGTCCACACTACACATTTGTAATACTTTGACACCACTTGAACTGTCATGGCTCCATCATCTGGAGGTTTATAGTATGCAGGAGGGACTGTGAATTTTCTGCTAAAGAGCTTTAGTGTTGTAGTTCAGTGGGTTGCAGCAGAGAATACTGATGCCATGGGGTAAGGTTTAAATGTTTTGGTAAAATACCACCTGCTTTCTTCTGTGTGCCCTTTGACCGCAGGACCCCACAACGCCCCGAGTGAGTCCTGCCCATTCGCCACCGGAGAATGGGATGGACAAAGGACGGTGCCTGAAAAAGGACGCCCCAAACAGCCCCGCCTCGGTTGCCTCTTCCAGCAGCACTCCCTCCTCCAAGACGAAAGACCTAGGCCATGTAAGTCACGCATGGACGGATTGGGGCACATTGCACTCTGCATGGCGGTGGGCCCCATGTTAGCAGGGCAGGGAATCCATGCCAAGCTTTATCTCATGCTTTAAAAGAGCTGTCCAGGGTGCGGATTCTGTTTGGATGGGGGATCAGGTTCATTGCATTGTTAGTGTTCTGACAAGCAACCCAGACTAGCTTCCAAATAGGTTTACAAATAGGGCTACCTTCATCCTGTTTTCTTGCTTCCTGAATCACTGTGGTTCTTATGCCACACCTCACCATTTCTCTAAACAGGAAAAGATTTTGGGTCACTGCCTTTGTGGTGGTGGTGGTGGTGGTGATGATGATGATGATTATTATTATTATTATTATTATGTTATTATTCTGGGTTTGTTTATTAGGGGCCTTTTGCGGGATGTATTTATCTTTGTGTTTTGTGCCTTCAACTTGTTTCTGAGTTATGGAGACCCTAAGGCAAATCTATCCCAAGGTTTTCTTGGCAAGTTTTTGTTCAGAGGATGGTTTTTCTTGCCATTGCCTTCCTCTGAGGCTGAGAAGATGTGACTTGCCCAAGGTCACCCAGTGGGTTTCATGGCCAAGCCAGGAATCAAACTCTGGTCTCCAAAGTCACTGTCCAGCATTCACATTTCCTGAACAGGGGGAGTGTGATGGCTAAATATGACCCCATTAGGCCACATGTGGCGCATGGGCCACTCAGTCTCCACCTCTGCTTCTGAAATGATAACCGCAGCTGAATCTCAGCACTGGATTTCCGAGGCAGAATGCTTTCTGCTGGTGTTGCCTCTGTGCCAAGGCTCCCCCTTTTTCCCCTTGTGGATTTCTGTTTGTGAATTGCCAAACTGCCTCTCAATCATACTTCTTTTTTTGCATCAGAATGACAAGTCCTCCACCCCGGGGTTGAAATCCAACACTCCCACACCGAGGAACGACGCGCCAACCCCTGGAACGAGTAGCACGCCGGGCCTTCGGCCAATGCTGAGCAAGCCTTCTGGAATGGACCCCCTGGGTATGTCATCCCCTTGGCAGCGCTGGGTTGTGATTTCTCTGGCTTTCGGGTGAAGCTTCTCAGCAGTCTTGGCTGTTGGCTTCCATGTCAGCAGGGCAGTTAAAAGGTTAAAAACAGATGGAATATATATCTGTATTAAGACCCTTCCCTGCTTAACCCTTAAATGCTTGCTTAAATAAAAATGCTTTTGCTTGCCAGTGAAAGGAAAGCAGAGAAGGGGTCAAGCTAGCCTCCTTCAGAAAGGAAGTCTAATATCAATTGGAATAGTGTCAAATGATTTAGAGCAACAGGAGTCATTGAAACAGACTTTTTAAAAAATGGGAAGTTTCAAACCAGAATGCTTAAAACCAGTTCAGCCAGTCTAGAGACTATTGAAAGCCAGCTCTGGGTGGAACCAACCTCTGTCTCTCTTCTCCATCCTCCAGCATCTGCCCTGCGGACGCCAATCTCCATTGCCGGCTCCTACACCACCCCTTTTGCCATGATGGGGCACCACGAAATGAACGGCTCCCTCACCAGCCCTGGGGCCTATGCCAGCCTTCACAACATCCCTCCGCAGATGACCGCTGCAGCTGCTGCGGCTGCTGCTGCCTATGGACGGTCTCCCATGGTTAGCTTTGGAGCTGTACGTAAACCTTTTAGCTCTTATATTTATGGGGGGAGGGAGGGAGGGAGGGGAGAGGCTGGGGCCATCTTTCCCATCATCCCCAGAGCCACCTGTCCCTCAGATTGCCAGGACTACTGTGGGTTGCTTTTCATAACGTTGTCCAAACTGATAGAATCAGCTGCTTTGGATGAACTCCCTGGGCGACAATTATTGAAGCATTGGCTTCAGTCGTGAGTGGGAATTGTTTGGCCCTCCAGAGGTTGTTGGACTATAACACCCAGCATTCTTCACCATTGGCTGTGCTGGCTAGGTGCTACTGGGAACTGCAGTCCAGAAACTTTTTATGTAACTTCTGCAAAATAGGGAGAAATGGTTTCTCAGTTCATTGATGGAGTGACTTTACCTATATTTGTTGCATTCCTTTTGCAATGTCACTTTGTTATGAAACGGTGGGTGCATCTACAGAAACCTGGGATTTGTAGTCTGGTGAGGCACCAGCACTTTTTGGCAGAGAAGGCTAAAGACCTTGCTGAATTACAAATCCTAAGATTCCATAGGACTACAGCACTTAAAAGTGGTGCCAAAGTGGATTATTTCTACAGTGTAGATGCAGTTGGTAACTAGTCAGAGGCAGTTGCATAAGTCATTGGAACATAGATGCATCTGACACAGTCCCTCCACAGTCTGCTTTCCCCGCAGCTCTGAATATATGGGATGCAGCAGAATTAAGGCATGCCATCATCCCTTTTTCCAATGCTAGATCTCTCTTCTTGTGGCTGGAAGCATGGCTATTCCTCTGCCACCACTTTGTCCCTCTCATAAAGGAGAAGGAAAGGAAACTCTGCAAAAGTGCTCACATACAGCATTTCCCTTTGACTCTGCAGCCCTTCCATTGCATTGTTTTTCACTCAAGATCTTTTGTGAGAGGCCTTTGTTTCTTTCTGCCCCGTCTCCATCAGAGTTTTGCTTTCCTCTGGTTTTCAGGTTGGCTTTGACCCGCATCCGCCCATGAGAGCCCCAGTCCTGCCCACCAGCCTGGCATCCATCCCTGGCGGCAAGCCGTGAGTTGGACCCTGCCTCTTTCTTTCCCCCAAAACATAATACCTTTATTTATCTGAAACATTCAGTCTCTGCCAGAATAGCTTACAAGAGACATAGTAAGGCACTCCCTGCCCCTGGGGGTACCATTGAAATTTAAGACTCAAAGCACAAGGAAAAAGATGAGCAGAGAATAGGACAAAAGTGTATCTCAGTGCATTTAGTTATGATGATGATCCTGCTGTGCTAATAAAGCGCAAAAGAAAGGGCAGCTGTCAAAAAGGCCTCTTGGTTGTAACTAGTTGCTTGAAATTGGAAGGAGGGCATCTTGACAGTAAGTAGTTACTGGAGAGCTGGAAGGGGGTGTCTTTGAGTAGTAACCAGTTACAGGTTGAGTTTCTCTCATCCTAAACCTGAAACGTTTTGAGCACTGACATGATGCTTTGAGGATGTGGCTACGATGCTCCTGGTTGTTCATTCACAAGGTGGAAGTGGGCAGATCTCTTATAAAGTACTATACTGTATTTTATTCCAAAATCCAAATCCAGAGCTAGGCTACATGAACCCCAGGAGACTGTTTGGCTTGGCTTTGGAGCACACCAGTCGAGCCAACCTCTCCATCCTCCCGCAGAGCCTACTCTTTCCATGTGAGTGCAGACGGGCAGATGCAGCCGGTCCCATTTCCCCACGACGCCTTGGCTGGTCCTGGCATCCCCCGGCACGCGCGCCAGATCAATACGTTGAGCCACGGAGAAGTGGTGTGTGCCGTGACCATTAGCAACCCCACCAGACACGTCTACACTGGGGGCAAAGGATGCGTGAAGATCTGGGACATTAGCCAGCCGGGCACAAAAAGTCCCATCTCACAGCTGGATTGCTTGGTAAGTGGGGAAATGGGTGTCTGTGTGTGTGTTTATTGCATTTAGTATTTAATTTATAATAAGTAAACATTAATACAGTGGAGACGGTCGGTATCGGCTGGGGTTTGGTTCCAGGACTCACAGTGGATATCAAAATCTGTGGATGCTCAAGCCCCATTATATACAATTGGGGGGGAGGGGGAGATGATGATGATGATGATGATTACGGTGGGCCCTTGGTATCCCTTGGGGTTTGGTTCCAGCATCCCCCATGGATACCAAAATCCATGGATGCTCAAATCCTATTCAAGGCAATGGCACAGTAAATATAGCCTATGCAATTTAGGGCAAAATCTGTTATCTCTTGCTATGCTGGTCTATGACCATAATAAATTATTGAATGAATGGCTGATGTTGGGGTTTTCCTTCCACCAGAACCGGGACAACTACATCCGATCCTGCAAGCTCCTCCCGGACGGGCGGACGCTGATCGTGGGTGGGGAGGCCAGTACGTTGACCATCTGGGACCTGGCCTCCCCAACCCCCCGGATCAAGGCCGAGCTGACCTCCTCCGCTCCAGCCTGCTATGCTTTGGCCATCAGCCCGGACGCCAAAGTCTGCTTCTCCTGTTGCAGCGACGGGAACATCGCGGTCTGGGATCTCCACAACCAGACGCTGGTCAGGTGAGAGGAGGTCCTCCAGCCTCGGTCAGCTGAGAAGAAGGTGGTGGTGGACATTGGGAGACGTCTATTAGGTCTTTCCTCCACGTCCCTTGGTCCATCTGGCAGTATTGCCAACTTTGACTGGCAGCAGCCATTACTGTCCAGAGATTCAGGATGGACTCTTTTATAGCCCTTGTTGTCGTTGTGGCAACCCTAAGGTGAACCTATCACCCAGTAGGTTTCATGGCCAAGCGAGGATTCGAACCCTGGTCTCCAGAGTCATAGTCCAACACTCAAGCCACTACTCCATGGTGGCTCCTTTATACTCCTGAGATGCCAGGAATTGAACCCGGGCCATCTTATCTCCCTGTGGTCAAGCTGTGTTGGCAAGCTGCCCTTCAGATAGGATTTCTTTCCTGGCCTGACCTGGCAATGCTTTCTGAAATTTCCTCCTGGTGATCTCTTATCCAAGAGTCATCTAGTCTCACTTAGATTCCCTGCAAGGAGGAGACCAGGCTCTCCAGCCCCTCTTACAGTTAACTGGACCCAAGAGCATTTAGTAGGATAGAAGAAGGTCCAGTGGTCCCCTCTCTGGCTTAATCCTGGGCTCCCTTTCAGGCAGTTCCAAGGCCACACGGATGGCGCCAGCTGCATTGACATCTCCCACGATGGCACCAAACTCTGGACGGGGGGCCTGGACAACACCGTGCGCTCCTGGGACCTTCGGGAGGGAAGGCAGCTCCAGCAGCACGACTTCACCTCCCAGGTGAGAATGGCCTGGCCTCGCTTGCCCATGGACCCTCCAGGCTGAGTAGGGACATGAGGTGGGATTGGAGAGGGAGGGGAATTCCTGCAGAAGTTACTTTGGACAGAGGAGGAATGCATATTGTAGGGAGAGTGGGAATTGTGTTCTGGAGGGGTCCCACATGGACCTTAGCATTGTAATGTGGGCCCTCTGAAATGTTTTTAATGGCAGAAAAAGAGGCTGCAGAGGCACCATTTTGGCTCTAGAATCCTCTTTCGGGAACTCCTAAGCACAAGAAGGACAACCAGATAAACTATTCGGAGTACCATGGAGGGGGGCTGTGCAGACCCATTCCTGAGGCTGTGGAGGCCTTTAAACAGTTGCAGAGCTCCCTTTTAGGGTCAGGAAACAACCTTCTCCCAAACTGGTGCCCTCCCCACAGTATTGGATTCCAACTCCCATCCTCCCCAGCCAGCATGGTGCCAAGGGAGCCCTTCCTAGGCTAGTGGGGACATTGTTTGATCTTGAGAAAAACAGGAGAGGTTGAGTATGCCTGCCTCTCTTGTGTTGGTTGCATCCCTGGGAGATTTGAGTGCTTTGTTGTCCTTGCTGCTCATGGGAAGTCAACCATGAGCCTAAGATTCAGTGGGTCCCTTAGGGCAGAACTGGCTCCCTCCTGCTCCTTTCTCTTCCTCTTTTCTCATTCATGTCACTTGTTTTGGAGTGTATCTCTGTGCTCCTTCCTGGAGATGTCCATCTTTGCAATCTCTTCCCTTCCCTCTACAGATCTTCTCTCTGGGCTACTGCCCCACGGGCGAATGGCTGGCCGTGGGCATGGAGAGCAGCAACGTGGAGGTTTTGCACCACACCAAGCCTGACAAGTACCAGCTCCACCTTCACGAGAGCTGTGTCCTGTCATTGAAGTTTGCCTATTGCGGTAAGCTACTTTGTAGTTACCCCAATGGGCAGGAGGGTTTCTGAGGGGGTTGTTGTATGTTGGGGGGAAGCACCCAAACATTTGCAAGGAAAAGGCTCTCGGTTTGGTCTCTGTCACTGGGATAAAGGCTTCCAGGGTGTAGAGCCAGAAAAGGTCTCTCTCTTAATCAGAAACACTGCCTGTCAGAGGAGGCATTGTGGTCAGTGGTTTGAGCCGGCCTGGGAGCTGTGGAAGGATACTCCTTGCTAAATGTAAATGGGGATTTTCAGAAAACCGTATTCCTGGGGGAGCAGTCACTCTTGGTTTCTGATCTGGGAGTAAATTCTCCCTCTCTGCTTTGCAGGGAAGTGGTTTGTGAGCACAGGGAAGGACAACCTGCTCAACGCTTGGAGGACTCCCTATGGAGCCAGCATATTCCAGGTAAGGCTGGGTTTGTTTAGCTTGGAGAAGAGAAGACAAAGAGGTGACACGATAGGCATCCTTGAATATCTGGATGTCATGCAAAGGATGGACTCAGCTTGTTTTCTGCTGTTCCAGAGACAGGAACATGAGCCAAGGGCTTCAGATTACAAGAAAGGAGATTCTACCTTGATATTATGCAGAACCTCTTTATTTTAAGAGCTCTTTAGCAGTGGAATGGACTGTCTTTGAGGGCAGTGGATTCTCCGTGTTTGGAGATCTTTAAACAGAGCTTGGATGGGCTTCTCCTGGGAATGCTTCAGCTCTCCATTCCTTCCTGGTGGGAAGTTGGTGGCCCTTGAGGTTCCTTCCAATTCTGTGATTTTGGCTCTAAGGGTAATAAGGCTCTAGAGGAAGATATCAGGGTCAGAAAACCTACCCTGAGTTCTCCCTGTTTTATATTACATGCTTATAAAACTGTTGTTTCCTCTCGGTTTTTGTATAGCTTAGTAAAAATGGAGGGGGTTCCTGAACATCACCAGCGCTGAGAAAATTAAAATGCTGATCCCCTCCCACCCTTTTCATTGCAGTCGAAAGAATCTTCGTCAGTCTTAAGCTGTGACATTTCCGCAGACGACAAGTATATTGTGACAGGCTCAGGTGACAAGAAGGCCACTGTCTATGAGGTGATCTATTGAGCATCTTCTGAGGGGCCATCACACTCCAGACAGGCCACAAGCTGGCCAGAGGCGGCATGGGGACTCCAGCCAACGGACACATGGTGGAGGGCTGCTGACCATTCCCATCATGCCCTTCCATGCGGAGTTAACACAACCTGAGTGGATCTTCCCTGGCGTTACTTGGAATAATTCGGGTGGATTGAGGCCTTCAAGCTTGGTCCTGGCTGATCGGCTACGAGGGATACTTTCTATTTTCTTCTGAGATCTCGTCAGTTTGCATCTTTTAATTTTTTGAAACTATTCCTCCTCTGGGTTTTCATCTCTCGGTTCTCACGTTGTGTTCGGAAGGAGAGCGGCATCCGTTCGCTTTTCAGCAGAGAGAGAGGGATGGGCGATTCTTCCCCTCCGCGAGACTTGTAGGAAATGTAAATAGTGGATGAGTTTTAATATGGTGAGGGTCTCCGCCTGGGACAACTGTGCCAGCTGTGTATTTTTTTGCTTCTCACCCACCATTCCTTTTTTCTTCTTCTTGGGTCTGCTGTAACCGTGTTGCGTTTGGGTTTTCGTTCCGGTGGTGATGGTGCCGGCCATCTTCTCTTCCCCAGAGCTCTTCTGAGTATTTCCTTGAGGAGTCTCTACAGCGAGAGCTGTTCCTACTCCAAGGAGGAGCTGGTCCTACTGTCCTCCAAGTGAATTATGTCCCCTGCGTTGTGCCAGGACCCTCCGGCGCAGTATGGAACGGGTATCCAAGGAGGGCTTTGGTTGGATCTTCCTGCTTTTTAACGGCGACTTCAACCGAAATCTTGCATTCTGTGGATTTTATCTTTCTCTCGCTCTTTTTTGGTTTGTTTCTTTTTTGGAAAAAGCACTTGTGTGTTTGGAGCAAGCAAAAGGATCCTGCCTTTCCGGGTGGGCTTTCTTTCCATCATCCCCTTTACAATCTTCAGGCCTAGAAACGAAGAGTCTTCTTTTCAAGAAAGCAACAGTCAAACAATACGCTCAGGGAGCCAAGGAAAATAAAGATAAGAGCAACTTTATGTGGATTTTTTTTTACTCCGACGAAAAGTTAAACTAATAGAGATGATAACGTTTAAATACAGGTTGTTGTTTTTGTTTCTTAAGTTTACTAACAAACATGGTTTCTGTCTGGTGGGGGCCAGGGTGATTGTACGGTAGGTTTTTCTGTGGCTTTGAGGGTCTTCTCTCTTTCGGCTATTGGAGCAAAACAAAATTTGGGGGGAGAAAGGGGTGTGGGAGGAGGGAGGGAGGGAGGGAGGGAGACCCGTCTCCGTGCGTTTTGTACTAAAGGACTAAATAAACGTTTAAAAACACGGGAAAATCTACCTATTTGTGTAGCAGAAGATCTTGCCCTGTAATGTAGCAGCAGATGGAAGTGAATTTTTATACCACATTTTTATGGATTATTTTTTAATTTTTGATTTTGATCTGGTTTCAAAAAAAAGAAAGAAAAGAAGTAACTATGGCTTAAAAGGTGAAAGAAAAAAAAACTACCTGTTTTTATTAAAGGCCATGCCGGTGCATAAAGGAAAATGGAGTGTGGAAGTTATTTGACTGGTCTTGTTGCCCGATTCGGTGTTTCCTGGCTCTCGGTGTGGATTCAGATGGAGTGGAAAGGGAGACCCATAACTTGGTGGCATTGCAGAAATGGTTCGGATGTGTTTGGGAAGAGAACAACCAATGAAATAGATAGACTCAAGGGGGACCAGGGTTCAAGTCCCAGCTCAGCCATAGAAACCCATTGGAGATCTTAGGCAAGAAACAAAATGGGGGAGTATTACGCTTTCGCCATTTGGGGTTGGTGGTGAGATGAAATTATCTGAGGAAACCCCAGATGTGGAAATAATTAAGATAATAAATAACTGTTAACTAGCAACTAGTTACTGTTCTTGTTAATGAGGGATTTAAAAATGCTACATTTCATTTCAAAAGTCATGTTGCGATTATTGAGAGAATGTAGAGTGCGTTTCCAGTTGATTTTAAAAGGTACTTGAAGGATGTATTTTGACAGGAACCTTCCAGTGTCTTTCTCAGGTATATCCCCAAGCAATCCTTCATAACTGACTCTGCTGGAAGGCACCTGGTTCTGCAGAACATTGTGTACCAGAGTGTTGTGGAAAACGCACAAGGGCCAGAGTCCTGTGGGATCTTTATACTTGCCTGAGTCCCTATGGAAGGGATCCAGCACTTCTTCTGTCCAGTGCAGAAAATCCACATCTAATTTAAGGTTGTAGTAGTGATGCACTTGCTCCTGGATGGACATGCATGTTTGGTTGTGCATTTGGTGCCGTATTTGATTTCTTGGTTCAGTTGCACAATGTTGCACAAAGTTTGCATAGCACAATCAGTGTGTCATTCTGCATACAAAGGTTTATGTTGTCCAACCCCAATGTGGGATCTTGACCATGGTGTTGCCCCATGTTGTAGGAGCTTCCCTGCTGCTTTCAATGGGAGAGGTGTCCTCCCGTCTTATGCTTCGGTGTCACTGGTACTCTTCTCCCATTGAAGGGAGGGTCAGCCAGAGTGTGTGATGTGGGGTAGGCATGGTCCAGAAGATGTGTTCAATGTGGTGCGCTTGCCACAACGCATACCCATAAGTGATGGGACACACCGTAAGTGATGGAGGTGTTCATAATTGCAGTTGTGGTTGTGTTGCAGAAAGAAAAAGGGGTATTCTAAATGGTGAACCATGCTCCTTGCTGCTTTTGTATCCAAGGACTGATGTGTCCTATTTATCTGTTTTCAAAGCCGAGATGGTGGACTTGGTGAGACCTCCATATGAGATGTCTGGGGAGAAAGAGAGCCCCATTTTCTTCCCTCCTGGGAGATCCCCTTCTCTTCAGTCATTCCTGTTAGCGATGTTTCTTGATCCAGTGTGACATCTAAAGCTTTGGAAGCCACCACCTTCTGAGCCAAACCCTTGGACCATCTATCCCAATGACTCCCACATTTTGGTCCTCCAAGAGTTTTGGCCTTCCAACTCCCAAAAGCTCCAGCTAGCTTGGCCAACAGTCAGGAATTCTGGGAGCTGAAGTCCAAAACATCTGGAGGACCAAAAGCTCAGGAACCATTGAATTCTAGCCCAATACTGCCAGGTATGATGCAGGGTTCAAGGTACAAATCTTCCCTGGCCTCACTGCTGGGAGTTGAACCAGAGATCTTTGGCAGAGATGCAGAGGATGTTGCCTTTTCCTGAGTCAGGTCCATGGCTCTCACCAAGGGTTTTGCACAGGATCCTTTTCCTGGGTTGGTCTGGATATCCATCCTGGTGTTCAAAGGCCAAGCATTCCTGAAAACTGGCTGGCATCCATGGCTCTTTTGATAATCATACTGGGAAATCCTTTGCATCTCTTCCTGGTCTCCCACCCAAGGATTTAACCAGCCCTGGCCCTGCTTAGGTCTCTAAAGCTGGTCCTTCTCCTTATTGTAGAACTGGCATTGATGTACGGAGAGACACAAATTCTGGGCTAAGCTGGCCTTGGTCATAGAATTTGAAATGTTACTGTTTGGGTGCTCTCCTTCCTCCTCTTTCCTGCGGCAACCGATGTGGCCCCACCTTCTCTGGCCAATGTCTGGCTCCTTTGCCTTTTGCAGACCCTCTCTCATCTCCAGAGAGGCCTGTATTTTTCTCTTCTCCTTTTATCTTGCTGAAGATATTACATTTTCTGCTTTGACCTTCTCCGCTTTGATCTTTATCTTTCTTTGAAGCCCTGTGTTTTTAGAAGCGTATTGACTTCTCCGGCTCCTCATTCGACCAGAGACCGAAAGTTGAAAGCCAGGGCCATTCCTGGTGCATTAAAGAGGGAGAGAGGTAATAAATAATCCAGGCACGGCTGGCAGCAGCCCAGAGGCCTTTCCCCCCAATGCCCACGCTGGGCTGGCAAACGCTGGGAGAGAAATGGTTTCACAGAACCCAAAGGTTGCTTCAGAAATGTCTATTTAAAAACAAATAATATCAGTAATAACAATCCTTGTCCTCAGCATGATCCTCATCGTCATTATTTATACCTGACCATTTCTTCAAAACTGGGACTCCAGTTGGCTCCCAAATTAAAATAATTACAGTATAGTTCATACGATCATATATTTGCTTTTATGGAGAGATAGTGTTCTTCACCTGGAGCCAGTGCGCACAAGACTTTGTAAATCATAACCCCACACTTCAATGTGTGCCTGTTTTCACAACAGTTTCTCTCCCCATGCTGTCAAATCTATATTGTCATAAACTATAACAGAATCTGGTGTCTAAGTATCAACACAATTTAAGGCCAGAGCCCAGTCTAACTTACGTCAGCAGTGGAATATGCTGCCTCAGAGGCTGGTGGGGACTCTTCTTCTTCAATAGGATGGATGGCCATCTATCACAAGGAGGGCTTGGATTGCATCTTCCTTTATGGCAAAATGGGGTCAGACTGGATGACCCTTGGAGTATCTTCCAGCTCTAAGATTCTATGATGGCTCATGCTCCACAGTGTCAAGATGCTAAAGCAGATGCCTTAATGGACCTCTGCTGTGATCAGTTTTGCCATGCCACAAATTGGGCTTGCACACAACTTTGTCCTCTCTATCCTCTGTGTAGCCCCATTTTGCCTTACACTGTCAGACCCAAATATAAGGGAGGATGGAACATTTGGGACCAGTGGAGTATCTAGTATCCCTTCTCAGGGCCTGGGACCTCTTTGCCGACAACCAGTGCGATGCGACAGCTAAAAAGGCCAATGCAATTTTAGGTTTCATCAATAAAAGTATAGTGTCTAGATCAAGAGAAGTAATAGTGCCACTCTATTCTGCTCTGGTCAGGCCCCACCTGGAATATTGTGTCCAGTTCTGGGCACCACAATTCAAAAAGGACATTGAGAAACTGGAGCCATGTGTCCAAAGGAGGGAGACTAAAATGGTGAAAGGTCTGGAAACCATGTCCTATGAGGAATGACTTAGGGAGCTGGGGATGTTTAGCCTGGAGAAGAGAAGGTTAAGAGGTGATATGATAGCCCTCTTTAAATATTTGAAAGGATGTCACATTGAGGAGGGAGCAAGCTTGTTTTCTGCTGCTCCAGAGAACAGGACCCGGAACAATGGATGCAAGCTCCAGGAAAAGAGATTCCACCTCAACATTAGGAAGATCTTCCTGAAAGGGCTGTTTGGCAGTGGAACACACTCCTTCCTCGGAGTGTAGTGGAGTCTCCTTCCTTGGAGGTCTTTAAGCAGAGGCTAGATGGGCATCTGTTGGGGATGCTTTGATTTGGATTTCCTGCATGGCAGAATGGGGTTGGACTGGATGGCTCTTGCGGTCTCTTCCAACTCTATGATTCTATGATTCTAACCAGCCCTTCAAATTGTCCCAAGAATCAAACTGGAAGCTTGTGGAGCTGTTGGGGCAGAGGAATCTTTGCCATAATCCCTGTAGCCCGCCCCGGTTAACACTCTGGAGCCCTATGCTCCCAATTCAAACATTTGCAGCCTTCGCTGACGTTTTTCTAAGGAAAAATATGCAACTGCTGTGCTTTGGCCGTCTGCCACAAGTTGGTTGGGTTTTTATGGATTCCTTCCCAGGCCCCAAAGGGGCCTTGAAGCAATTTACAAAAGGACCAACACATACAATACAATATTCATCATTAAAAACTCGTAACTAAAGTTAAAAAACCATGTAAAGCACAGAAGCTTTAGGAGAAAATAAAATGAACAGTAAGCATGAAGGCATTAAAATAATGAAGAAAGGGGGAAATCAAAGTCTGTCCTCGTAGGACTTGGAGGTTCCCAGACTGTTGTCCATTTTGGTGGCCCTCCTTCAGACTATGATTCTATGATAATAATAGATTTTATTTATATCCCGCCTTTCCAGAAGGATCAAGAATATACAATAGAATACCCAAATAAATACGTAATGCACACATAGCTAACATTACATAGCCCTATATCCCTTACTTTGAAACTAAAATACCAACACTATACATACAAATTAAAATCAGTTTAAAACAGGATCTTGGACCTAACCGACAGGACTCCAGCCTTTGTCTTCCATTTAACTTCTGTTGGCAAAAGCAAAACAAGTCTCTCTCTTGAAATTTTAAATGTCAGAAGCACCCGGCCTGTTCCCCCCCCCAACAGTAAAACACAAGGCTTGCTCTTCGCTCCAGCCGGGTTGTTTTGCATTCTTTCCAGAGCACATGCCGTTCTTTCCCCAAATCCAAAGCACTTTCCCAGAGTTGCCTCTGTGTTGCCTTTGTGGGCTGCAGGCTTCCCCTCCTCTTTTGATGCAAATCTCCCAAACCCAAAGGCTTGCCAGGACCTGGGCTTTAGCAGGCGGCGGGTAAGAGGCAGGTGTGCCAAAATGGAGATCAGGGCACCAGGCCAGGCGGGCACAACCTTGGGTCATGATGTCCCCATGAAGATGGTGGTGGAGTATTGCATAGGCTCCTTCCTCCTCTTGCATTGCTTCCTTCTCTTGATGACCTTTTAGACTACAAGTCCCAGAATCCCCCAGCCAGTTAGAAGGTCCCCAGAAGGGACCTTTTCCTAACTCTGCCATCCTAACCATTCATACCTTGGCCATCATCTCTGACCCCTCAGAGAAAAGTGCATTTGATTGAAAAGATGCCCATGTGAAATGCCTGAATGAATGCATGATCTGGTTTCTAGAGCTGTTTGAAACTCAGCATAATCCTTATTACTTTAGGTCAATAATTTAACTGATTTATGTTCATTCGCTTTCTTTGCTCTGAGAAGTTAGCTTTGTACATGATGGGGAGGTGGGACAGAAGTTGTTGAAGTATCTTCCTTCCTTCCAAAATTTAAAGAATTATTAACAAAAACACTCATATGGATAACATAGGATGCGAGCTGTTGCGTTTCAACCCCCCAAAAGAGAGGGCATACGAGATCTTACATTGGGTTTACAGAGAGTAAATCTCTGCTTGCAGATAGTGTTGTTCTGTGCCATTTATCTGTGAGCTGCCTTGGGTCTCTTCCTCAGAAAAGGTGACACAGAAATTAAATATGAAGACATAAATTACTCCAGGCATTGGCTTGAAGGAGCCGAAAACTCATTCCAAGGGTTCAGCACGATGGAGACTCTTAGATGGAAATCTGGACTAGTATGGAAGTCACCAGCTAATATTTCTTTTGGTGTTTATTGGGTGAATCTCCTGAAACAACCGGTAGAGCTATACATCTGCGGAGAAGCCAAAATCCTCTAGGTCCAGGGAAACTCTTGACTCCTTCAGTTGTGCTCAAAGATGGTTTGGGAAAAACTAATTTGACCAAGTGTAATTCCCACTTACAAATAAATTGGTTTGCAATCCAAATCGATGGATCGATTCGACAGCGGAACGTGGTTCGCACTACATTTCCCCCAATCGCATTTTTCCCTGTAAAATAACCCACCTGTGGTTCACATTTACCAATGAATCGGCTCAAAATGTACCTGCTCTGACCAGCCGAAGGGCAAATTTTAATCGATTCCGATCCACATCTGGTTCACTCTTGTGTGGAATCGATTTATCCAAAAAGACACGGAAAAAAATCAGCATCAAAAAGACACGGGTTAAATTGGTCTAGTGCATGGCTCCCCTCTCTGAAAAATTTGGTTCAAGTGGGAACAAGGTCATTTGAGCCAGTTCAAACCAATTTGCAATCCGGTTTCAAAAGTAGTGGGAATCAGGTCCAGGTGAGCAATGGGCACCTTCCTTTCTTGCATTTGAAGCACCCCTTCTCCAACCAGGAAAGAAGCAGATGGATCCTTGGACCACCTTCCGTTGAGTTCTGCCACACAAAATATCGACAACCTCCAGTTTGCTAGACAGTGTGTGTAATGCGCTGAAATTTCCTCCTGCCATTGCAGACAATGACAACGCGCAATCACTCATTATAACTCAATTACAGTAATTAAAACTGGTGGGATGCAGCGACGGAACAGATGACAGGAAAGTGGGGAGGCCGACAAGATGTTACACTCCGTGGCATCAGCAAGAAATAACAGCAGCTGATGGCATTCTCCATGCCACCGACTGCCATCTGCTTGGGAGACGCGGCGGAGGAGATGGCGGCAACGAAAGAGGTGCCACGGCTGCAACAGAGCATACGGTGAGTCAAAGGAGGACGGGGCACTAAAGGGCACAGGGTCCCTGGTGACGGGCGCCGTGTGGGATTGCTAGCTTGGCTGCAGAGAAGCCTTGCGTTGATGGTGCCACCCATGAGAAGGAGGAGGGCTCCCTGGGATCATTTTGGGGGAGAGATGAACCCCAAAACTTCCTGATGAAGTCCTTGCTAAGATATGTGACTGTAATTGTATCGCAAACTCTGTCTGGCAGCCTGCCTTGGTGAGTCGGTGGGTAACATTTTGCACATAGGAGTGCAGGAGTTGTGCATTGCTGCCTTGTTAGAGAATTGCAACATTGCACAAAGTGTGCCAATGCATGCTGTGTGTTGTGCACTGACATGTGACACATGGTGTGCACAATGGCACTCCCCCTCTATAATTCTGCTTATGCAACTTTAAATGGAATACAGCTGTTCCGCATCAGACAAAAATGTACAACTATACAGTTGCATATGTGCCCAACTGATGGCGGGCAAGAGAATAGTCCTCTGCTCCCACCCAAAACAATCCATAAGCTGCATTGACATACCTGTGAGTCACTGGCAGGATGTTGTGTCCACAAGAGCAATTGTGCAATTATGCGATTTCCAACAAGGGCATGGGCTGGCATGTGGTTTCTGCTAAACTAGCCTGGCAGCCTTAGCCTTTGCTCCTGGACTTCACCCGTTTTAATTGGATAATAATCAGTTATTAGGAGGAGAACACTTGTTTCGGTTGGTAATTTCCCTCCTTTGCAAACAGATTGGCCTGAACCCTGTTATTATTTGTAACTAGAGTGAATTCATTGAATCGGTGGGGACATGGTAGGTCAACATTTATGCAAATTCCTTTGGTTTAATTGATCTCCTGCTCTAATAGGAACTGACAACCGGATCTGGCCTTTTTAAACTGGAGGCGGATGGGAACCCAAGCCTTGCTACCTCAGAAAAGGTGCGTTGGACCTTGGACTCCTCAAGGTAAGTGCCACTCAACTACTCATGGATTTTGACTGTTGTATGAATGCTTATCGTGACCTCAATCCTATTGGTGATCCCTGGCTCATGTAAACCCATTGACTCTATTGTTAAAATAGTGAGTCAACACATAGGCAAACCCCATGGGAGCACCGGTTCCACGACATTTGGGGCCACCAATGGCATGCAGGCCTATATTTTCCCCCTTGAATGCCCAGAGTAGGTAAGTGGGTCAGTACTCATACTAGTAATGGTGATGGTGGAGGAGCTACGTGCCACATTTTCTGATGAGACCGCACTGATTCCTACCTTCTTGGACAGAACCTTAATCATTGATGGTACAAAATCGCACTCGGTAAAATCTAAATCTAAAACTATGATGATGGTACACATGGCACATTACCCGGTGATACCTCACTGACTGATTCCTAGATCCTTGAATCATCATGTTTCTTGGATAGATTTTTGTGGATTCTTGGAGGACTGATAGTCCAAAACTCCAGCCAGTCTGTGAAACTGGGAATCATCATCACCACCAGCCACCTTTATTATGATTCCTTCTTGGTCCAATTCTTTAAACAAGGATGACCTTGTTGGCTGCCTTCAACGCAAGGGCAGAGATGCCCCCCAGCCCCATCCTTGGCAGGTAGACCCATTGAAAAACCAAAGCTGTTTTTAAGATGCTGAGTGCAAATAGGTGCTGCTCCCAACGTTATTTTCATACCGCATCATCATCATCTCTCCTGCTTTGCTTCAAAGCATCTCAGAGAATGAAAAGCATCTCTAAGGAGCACACAATAGGAAGGAAGGAGCCACATAGAGTTCTGAAAAGCTGCCCAGGAAGGCCTTTGAAATGGCAGAAAAGGGAAGGTGGGTTTAGATGGATCATAAATTCAACTCTTTTTTCCCTGGTCAGCACCTTTGGAAAAGCTGGGATGAATCAAAGCGTGAAGGGCAAAAGGCTGCAGGGGAGTGAGGAGGAACATGCATCCAAGACGGACTCTGCTCTCTGTCCTCAAAGAGCTTGTTCAAATCCATTTTGATTCCTTGTCATTGAAGCTCTGGGGTTTTTTATGAGTTATGATGGCCCCCTCCCAACCCCCCTTGCTCCGTTCCACTTAAAAAGGAGGCTTAAATGGGTACTTAGCCGTTGATGGCGGTACATTGATCGGAAACCCAAGACTGTGGTTCCTGCACCTTTCCATCTCTTGCACAGCTGGCTCTGTCAGGCTCAATATATCACCAGCAAATCTCTCTTTCCTCCTCCATCTCTTTGCCCAGAGAAAAGCCCTTGCTCTGAAGCTGATGGAAGGCTTCCATTTCACAGTCCACAAAGACGGAATCATTGCTGCTTTCTTGCCTTAAAATCTGACTGTATCTTCCCCTGTTCTTTTCTATACATCAATACTTGCCCCTTAGTATTTAAGACTTGTACGTTTTTTGCAACAGACCTTGGTGTAAAGTGCAACTCAGGAGGCAGTTGTTTCTAATTAGCTAGCATCCTGTTGGTGCATTTGGGTAGGTTTCCCTAGGGGAGCGGTGCAGTTCAAGGTTGTGAAAACACAGGCGCATGTGCTTGCACACTTGGCTGCACAAATGGGTGTCATTCCAGCAATGTAGCATTGATGTTCACCACTCCACTGACACAGAGCCGCCTGATGCTCCTGCTCCTGCCTTTGCTCTTCCAAATAGCAAAGGGAAACTGGACTCTGTCCTTTGGAAACAACCATTTCCAAATGCAAGTGGAGAGTGGGAACTCCATCTCCTGGATATCTTATAAGAGAACATGGCATCCCCAAAGCCTGCTGGGAAGGGCCTCTTATCTCCGCCGTTTCATTTTGTTCCCTTTCAACTGTCCCCAAGGCCAAGTAGACTTGGTCTCCGTCCTCAGATGCATGGAGTGATCTCCTTCTCTCCAGAATCATAGTCCAAGGCTCAAACCAGACCAGGTTGGTTAGCGTTGTACATTGGAGAAAAATACAGGATCATCCAAAATCCACAAAACAGTGATACCTTTATGGTGGCAAGAAAAACGCACATTATATGTATTGCAAAGTTTCAAGCCTCCACTGGCTTCTTCATCAGGCAAAGGTGTTTAAAAGGTGGGGGGAAATTGATGATGTTCATCATAGGTCTGCATTTGGTCCAGATGTTGTGGCTGTTGTCCTCAGTTCATGGAAAGGTATTCATGCAGGTGGGCCTTTCCTTCTCCTGGCCATGTGGATACTGGGAGATTCAGTCCAGGGAATAAATTCCATTCGGAAGACAAAATGCTACTGCCTTTGAGAACCACTTTGGTACTTTGCTATATGACCTAGACAGCTACCCCTGGATATATTTATTGGAGACAAATGTCCCTCTGCTTGGCCAGGGGGACTTCTGTCCAATGAATTTTGGAACAAGCGGACCTTGGCTTCTCCAGGAATGGTGTCCATGGCATAAAGTGCTTTTGCTTGACTGACGGATTGGAGGAAAGGCCTGGCTGGACGGCTGCCTCCTTCCCTGGCCTTTTTTTTGGAAAACCTCCCCATCATCGCTGGCCCTCTCCTCTTTGCTCCCTTTTAATGTCCAACGGATGGAGGCTGGCTTTGGAGGGCTTGGCACTCTTCGCTGGTCCTTCCATTGTCAGCCCCCAAATGTTGAGGAATCGGCCGTTTAATAGGGACAAAAGGGAATTAATTGGTGGTTTACACCTAATGAGACTGGTGTGCAAATGAAGCATCCAAACAGACGGAGCGGTGGGTGGATGGACGGATGCTGGGGACATCTTGTGAATAGAGGCCAGGAGTGGGCCAAGAGGAGGCCAGCTGGGCTTGCGTCCCCCACTTTGCCCCCCCAGGAGGACTAGAAGGAGAACAATCCAATCCCATCCCCTCCTTGGGGCCTTGAGACCCCCATCTTCCCCAGGAGACAAAGGAAGGGGGTCTCTCCATTTGCATCTCAAAAGGCCAAAGGCCTCACGCTTGAGAAGCCAGGAGAGCTCTGGATTCAGGGAGGTATTTAGCCCCTTATTCATGAGCTCACAAAAGCCCTAGACCCCCCCCCCCCCCCCCCCCCCAAAAAAAACCCCCAACTGCTTTGTGGTCCACACCAAGGATGCCCATGTTGGCTGCAAAGCAAGGTTGCTCCTGTTTATTTAAGGTTTCCTCCAACCCCCCCATTTGCAGATTCCCTCTTTTAAGGCTGGCTTTGCTTTTAGGCTTTTGTGAGTGTGTGTGTGTGCGCATGGGTGTGCGCATGGGGTGGGAGGAGGTCTGGGCAGGGAAGAAAGGCCCTGTCTGATCTTTTAATAATCAAAGTAATTAGAATAATCCTTTCAGGGCTGAATGGGGGGGATTATCTCTTCGTGTCATTGGAGTTTCATCCTCAGTTTTGGCCTCATAAAATGGGGAATAAAAGGACTTCAAAAGCAACGGCAGCATCTCTGCTCCCTCCTCCTTGCGCCTCTTGTTTAATGCCCTCAGATATTTTTCTCTCTCCACCACATGACTTGCTGCCACAAGCTCTCGTTCTGTGTGTATGTATATGTGTGTGTGCATTTGTGTGTGCCCAGTTGGAAACACTGCATCTTTGGACTCCAACCCCTTGGCAGAAAAGTGATGCATTTGGGGGGGGGGTAATTCCCAGAATCCACCAGTCGGCATGGCTGGTGGCCAGATTGTGTTTGTATGCGTATGCATGCCCTCAATTTGCCTGTCAACCTATGGCAACCCCATGCATTTCTTAAAGTTTTCTTAAGCAAAATGTGTTGTTGTTGTTGTTGTTGTTGTTGTTGTTGTTGTTGTGTGACCACCAAACATGTGCTGGTTGAATTCTGACATTAGGGTCTTGAAGCTTAAATCTCCACATGCAGAGCTGAGCATTGGTTGTGCTACAAAAGCCTGGTGTTGAATGGCGATTTTGCACAACTGAAGGTGCCTGCACCTGCATCGGCATGCACTTCTTTATGTAGGCATAACAGCATCAGATGCACAATTCTTTGACCTTGCATTCAATGCAGATATTCTGCACTGAACAAAAATATCCAACCGTTTCCAATGGAGTCATGTTGTTGTGTTTGTTGTTTGCCTTTAAGTCATTTCCATCTCATACTGACCCATAGGTTCCTTCCTAAGGGGTTTTCTTTGATTTGGCCAAGGTGGAATATCATGGCCAAGCGGAGATTCAAACCCTGGTCTCCAGAATCATAGTCCAATGCTCAAACCAGCAAGTCGCGCTGGCTCTATGGCAATGATTCTCAACCTTCCTAGTGCCACGACCCTTTAATACAGTCCCTCATGTTTCGGTGACCCCTAACCATAACATTATTTCTGTCTCGGTTCCTAAGACCATCAGAAATATGTGTTTTCCGATGGTTTTAGGCAACCCTAATGAAAGGGTCATTCAGTCCCCAACGGGGTTGCAACCCACAGGTTGAGAACCGCTGCAAGCCTATGGGGTCAGGTATGCCTTGGTAAAACACCAAAAGCAGGAGTCCAGCCCAGTTGTGGGGTCCTTCTCTCCTTTCCGAGACAGGAATGCAAATGGTTTCTGAGTTTGCTTGGCCAGAGAGAGCCAGCTTGATATCTCTCCTGCTCAGCGCTATTGGTGGGAAAGTGATAAGGAACAAAGCGCATGCAACACACTGTGCCAAATGACTAAGGGCAAAGGCAGCCCTTGCTGAGCAGAGCCTGGCTTTTGGGATGGAGCCTCTGTTCCTCATTAGCCTTGGCCTTGGCCCCCTTTGCTGGGAAACAGCATCCCATCCCAACTCCTCCTTTGGCGCATGCTTTGGACCCGCAATCCATAAATATTGATTTGTTGTTTGCAGAGTAATGTAAATGTCAGTTAGAAACCCAGGACAGAACTGTGCCAACAATAAAAAACGCAGAGAGGAGGAGGCAAGGGCGAAGTTTCGGAAGGAGAACAGAAGACATCTGGGGCGGGAGAGGAAGGGAGCGTCCTTAAATCGAAACCAGAAAAGCCCCCGTTTGCTGCTAGGAACCAAAGCATGGAACAATTTTGCGGTGTGGGTTTCCCCACAACAAGCAACTGTTCTTGGTTTGGGGAACTTGGGCTGTGTGCGCTGATAAAAATCCTGCTGCTGCTGCTGTTGTTGCGTACTTTCAAGTCATTTCAGACTTATGGCAACCCAAAGGTGAAGCTATCACAGGGTTTTCTTGACAAGTTTCTTCTTGTCATTGCCTTCCCTTGAGGCTGAGAGAGTGTGACTTGTCCAGGGACACATTGTGGGTTTCCAGGGCCAAGCTGGGATTTGAACCCTGGTCTCCAGAGTCATAGTCCAACGCTCAAACAACAACGCTTTAATGCGCAGTTTCTCCTAGGGAAGGGCTTGGATGCTTTTGTCTGACAAAGAACGACCGCATTCAGTTCATGATTGTGGAATCAGAGTTGTGCGGCCATTGCAGTGCCATTGCACATGCATGTGCATTGTGCTTTCACATGCTCATTGTTATGGATATACATCACACACCTTATGTGCACATATTATTTCTGCAGATATTAAATTATTATGAAATGGTGGCCTTCTAAATACACAATCTCTCTGGGAGCTTGCCCAATCGTGGAGAAGTCCTCCTGGTGTCAAACAACTATTATTATTATTATTATTATTATTACTATTATTCCTGAGTCTTCGTTCGCGAAGAAAAACCAGAGATTATATTTATTTGTATCCCGCTCTTTTCCCCGAACTGGAACTAAGAGCCGCTTCACAACATTAAAAAAACCAGTACAATTAAAAACATAGAAATAAGCACAATTAAAAAGGAATTAAGTTACTACAATATTAAAACAGATAGGTATTAAAAAACATATTTGCCCGACTGAACCAAGGCACCAAATGTGCAACTGAATGCAAAGCCAGGTGCGCATGACAGACATTTGGAACCTTCTTGCCAAGAGCATTCATGTGTAATGGCCCTCTCCATGTCTCCATGTCCTTGGGCTGAATGTATCTGTCCCACATCAGACAAAAATGCCCTACAACTTCCACAGGGGAACTTAGACATGAATAAGAGACCAACGTGACGAGGCATAATGTGAGGCAGGGTGGCATAGTGGTTTGAGTATTGGACTAGGACTCTGGAGACTAGGGTTCGAGTCCAAGCATGGCCATGGAAACCCACTGGGTGCCTTTGGGAAAGCCACATGCTCTCAGCCCCAGAGGAATAATAATAATAATAATAATAATAATTATTATTATTATTATTATTATTATTATTATTTATTTCTATCCTGCTTCTCCAAACGGAACAAATCATGTCAAGGAAACCCCATGATAGGTTTGCCATAGGGCCGCCATGAGTTGGAAATGACTTAAGGTGCACAACAACAAGGAGTCCAGCCTGAGACCCCTTTGCCAAGTGGAGTGTTTTTCAGGAGTGATGCTGGCTGCATTTTGTTCATTTAATGTATTGCAGCCAGAGGACCTGTTCTGCGCACGAAGGATTAGATCTAATCCCCTGCATATTTTTGATATATACGTATAGACTTACAGGAGGGCAAATCCCTGAAAATTAAATGTCGTAAAATCTTTGGCTGCCTTGCAGAGGTTTTCCTGCACCTGAGGTGCTCCGGAGGGTTTTGGATCTTGGAGATGCCGGGGATGCCGAGAGCGCTCTGAGCATTTGTATTTTCCAACGAAGCAGGATCCTCATTAAAAGCCTTTTTGTAAATGTCACCACAGCCTGGGCCAGCGGATATTTAGATTTATAACACAGAAGGTGGTTTCAAATGGAGTCTGGGAGGAACTTGGAGGAGACCAGACCACTGCAGCGTGTGCCAAGCTTGGAAAGAAAGGGAACACAAAAAACATAAGGAGAACCAGGTGGAGGATTCTGGGTGTTGCATTGCAATCCCTTTAGCACTTTGCATAGGAAAAAAATAAATGTGAAATGTGGTCCCTACACTCTTATCTGCCAATCTCGCTGGCGTCTCACCCCAAAAGCACCTTTCGGCTGTGAAGGCTTATCTGGAGAATGTTTCAACCCATAATGAATCCGCCATGGCTTTTCGTTCCTCTCCTCCTGCCAGGACAGACTTACGTTCCCGTCTTCCTTTCTTGCCTTCCAGCGACTGCAATGTCTTTTTGGGATGGGAACCAAAGTACTGTGGAGTTCAGAGACAGAACATTGTGTCACGGGAACCGGTCCCTGGTTAAAATTGGCAGACTGTCACGTTTTGGCGTGGAACACCTGGAAATGAGATCAGTTTCCTGTCAGTTAGCAAACTTGGAGAGACAAGGGCTGCTAATACCCTTTAGCGCTCCAGCCGTCACCCGGCGTCCAAAAATAGAGCCAAAGGGATTATTATTAATATTGACCCAAATCCTTTTGGTGTCCGATACCCTCATAACACACACACACACACACACGGCTGCACTCTTTTGGCTGTTGCATAATGGGAATATCCAGTGCATGCTTTTGTGCATGAGTGTAACCTTTCCATGTGGGCCACATCCCTATTGTTAGTCCTGACTAGAGGAGAGCCATTAAATCATATGTATTTTACCTATGCGTCGACTTCACATTCAGCAGTTTATTGAGTGAGTCTGCTCTAGTTAGCACTAGATTCAAAGGTAAAGTATAGAATATTCAAGTTGGAAAGAAGACATCGTCAAACCACTCCTGAAAGATGCCCATCTAATCTCTGTTTAAAGACCTCCAAAGAAGGAGAGTCCATGATCCTCCATTGCAGTTGCTCCATCATTGAACAGCTCTTACTCTCAAGATGTTCTTCCTAATGTTTCGGTGGACTCTCTTGCTATTTGAAGCCATTAGTCCATGTTCTGGTCTCTGGAAGAGCAGAAACAAGCTTGCTCCATCTTCTGCATGGCATCCCTTCAGAAGTTTGAGGATAGGTCTATCATGTCACCTCTCAGTCTTCTCTAAACTAAACATCTCTGGTTCCCTAGTCATTCCTCATAAGGTTTGGTGTCGAGATCTTTCCTCATTTTTGTCTCTTTTCTCTGGACACCTTCCAGGTTGTCCCTGTCCTTCTTGAACAGTGGTACCCAAACATGGACAGAGATGTGGTCTGACCGAAGCTACCATATGTCAGCCACGCAGTTGCACATTCTTGGGTGATGCGTACCTTTTCACCAATGTCTTCAGTGTCTTACACAATTCCCTGGGATTACAGAAATGGCCTCTGAGCATTGATCCCAGTGGCGCAATGGGGATAGTAACCAGGCAGATGGGCAGATATTCCATTAATTGCTGAGTAGTGAGTTGTTGTTATTGTGTACCTTTGGATTGTTTCGACTTATGGTGACCCCAACGTAAACCTATCATAGCATTTTCTTGGTAAGACATGTTCAGAGGAGTTGACGCATAGGCAAACCCGACAGATTGAGTAGGACTACTCTAGTCAAAAGTAATACACTTGTCCCTCCACATTCGCTAGAGTTAGGGGCACAAGACCCCTGTGAATATGGAAAAAATGCAAATAACGAAAACGCCATGTTTTTACCCGAGAGGACACCTCTCTAGGAATCTCTAGGTCCTCCAATGCAACTCTGTGGCCAACGTCTGACAGACGCTGACCATAGAGTTGTGCTGGAGGAGCTACAAAGGCCTAGTAGAGTATTCTCTCTAGGAAACTCTTGGCCTTTAAGTGCAACTTTTAGTTAAAGTTGACCATAGAGTTGCACCTAGATATTCCTAGAGATAACATATTAATCAAATCTGTGATTTGCACCAGATCCATGGAGACTTGGATGTCGATCCTCCTGAGGTCCAGCTTCCCTCTCCCTTCCTCCTTCCCTCCCTTTGCAATACTCTCTGCTCTCCAGCACCATTTGTGTGAAGCAGGCAGTTGTCAAAGGCACTAATCTGTTAAAAGCATGAATGTTGTGTTGATCTAGAGCCCAGATGTAATTAAAGTCTTTCCCCCCCAAAGCTGTTGCTTGCATAACACCAAGAGTAAATAGGCCTCCGGCGGCTTCTCTCTGCTCATTGCAATTCTCCCCTTCTGCCTCTATAAGCTTCTGTGTTGCCCTCCAATTGGGTGGGAAACTAGAAAAGCAGACATTAAAACCTCCCCCCCCCAAAAAAAAGGAGGGATTGGGGTGAAGGACTGTTCTTCTTCTTAATGAAAGTAAGTGGTGGTTTTGTAGCCTTTGTGTCTTCATTTGGGAGGAAGACATAAAGGGGAAGAAGTTTCCCAGCCTCCCTCCCAGCTCTGCCCTTCTAATCTCTGCTAGAAAATCTGATTTGGGATGTAATTTGCAAAGCATGTCTCATGATTTCATTTAATCTGCACAATCCTCTTACATGGCAGAACAGCAGAAGTTATCACAGGGAATGTGGCCGTTTCGGAGCTCCAAATCCACCCAGCCCTCCATCTTCTCTAACAAGGAACATTAACTCTTTACTCTTCCCTTGGCAACAGGCAGAAGGACTCTCCAGTGTTTAGGGCAACCTCCCCAAAAAGGGTTTGGACCTCTGCCCTCATTAACTCCAACAGCCATGGCCATTGAATCAAAGACTCATGCTCCCATTGAGTTGAAAGAGATCCCAGAAGGCCATGTAATCCAGAGGTTCTCAACCTTGGATCCTCCAGCTGTTTTGGACTTTGGCACCCAGCATGGCCAATGATGAGGGAATCTGGGAGCTGAAGTCAAAAACATCTGGAGGACCAGACGGCTAACATGCGGTGCTCCTGAAAGATGAACGTCCAACCTTGGTTTAAATGTGACCAGAGGAAGGCAACCAAAATGACGAAAGGTCTGGAAACCATCAAGCCCTATGAGGAGCGGTTTAGAGAGCTGAGTACTGTATGTTCAGCCTGAAGAAGAGAAGGTTAGGAAATGATATGATAGCCCTGTTTGAGTATCTGGAGGGATGTCACATTGAGCATGGAGGAAACTTGTTTTCTGATGCTCTAGAGATTAGGACATGGAACAATGTATGCAAACTGCATGAAAATACATTCCACCTCAACATTAGGAATAATGTGATGATGGTAAGAGCTGTTTGATAGTGGAAGACGCTGCTTTGGATAATGTTGGAGTCTCCTTCTCTGGAGGTTTCCAAGCAGAGGCTGGATGGCCATCTGTCACAGAGAGGGCTTTGATGGTGTCTTCTTGCATGGCAGAATTGGCTTGCAGTGATTCTGTGTTTCCATGACAAACAGAGAGACCACCACTCCTTCCATCAAGAAGCTCTTGGTGTTTAATGGGAACCTCCTTAAATTGGAATCCAGGGATTTGTGCTTTGTTGAGGAATTCAGCCTGGTCTGTCTGTCAGAGAGCTTTGGTGCCTTGCCAGACTACAAAGCCCAGCATTCTGCAGGAGAGTCATGACAGCTAAAGCAGTGTCAGATTTATTTTTGCAGTATGGATACACTCTGAAATCCTAGACTTGGGCACCAATAGCATCAATCTCTCCATGTAGAACTATGCTTTGAATGTGGCTTGTTGTTGTTGTTGTTGTTGTTGTTGTTGTGTGCCTTCAAGTCATTTCTGACTCATGGCGACCTGAAGGCAACTGTATCCTGGGGTTTTCTTGGCAAGATTTGTTCAGAGGAGGTTTGCCATTGCCTTCCCCTGAGGCTGAGAGAGTGTGACTTCTTGCCCAATGTTACCCAGTGGGTTTTATGGCTGAACAGGGACTCGAACCCTGGCACTATGCTGTACACAGCCTTTATGTCAAATGGCAACATTGCAGAATTGAATGCACAACCCAAACTGCACATGCATCTATGTGTAGTGAGCAATGTCAATCTGGACAAAGACACATCCGTGCACAATGTGCCTCTACATCTTCAGTGGCACCACACATTGATCTGGAAGTAGATGTCTTGCGTCGGACGCCAGTCTCCAGCCGCTTCCGCAGTGGAACTTCCCTCATGCGCAAGGCGTCACCAGGACTCTGGCTTTAGTCCTTAATGGTCAATTGGCTTCCCCTTGCTTTTTATTTACAGCAGTGGGGGAGAAAATGTCGGAGAGCAAAAAAATACTTTCTAAATGATTTGTTGTGATCAAATAACTCTTCCAAATACCACAAAAAAATATGAAAATCCCTACTTCAATATCCTTTATCCTTTAAGGTTCTTTATAATTCAATAAACAGGATTCCTAAATCCTTGCCCAAGCGGAGTGGACCCAGCGCTCTGGGCATCTCTTCTAATGCGCACTCTTATTAAGCCGCGCGAGATTACGGCCCTTTAATCTTTTTGAACACATGTTGGGAAGAATAAAAGCAATTTTGTTTAGGGAACTGAAGGCCATGTTCAGCTAGGAATAAGCTTTTCTCTATAATCTCCCCTCTTTTTGCACAAACCAGGACCCCCCCAATCCCTTTTTGGAGCTTCCTCTCAGGAAGACACCCCAAAATGAGGCAAAGCCAAGGCATTTTGGGGGGGTCCCTAGCCCCTTTCCTTATCTTACCCTGTTTTCCTTTCCTTGGGACAAATGCAGAAAGCAACCTAATTTCCCCTTTCCTTGCCCTGAATCTGCACACTTTCTGCGGTTCTTTGGGAATAATCTCCGATCTCGGCTTCTTTGGGATCAAAGCTAATCTGGATGTAATTCCTCTGCCTCACCTTCTGCCCTTCGCAACCTATAAATGCAGATTAAAGGGTTATATAAATGTAATTTTCTAATTAATCATTTTTAGATACCAGCCACTGCATTTGGGAGGGAAGGAAGGAGAGAGGCAGAAGTGGAGGAACCGGGCAAATGCACTTAAAAGAGAAAGCATTAAGCATTGCAAAGACCAGAGATGCGAGGGAAGAGCATGCGTTTCAATCCTCTGTGCCTCCCTTTTGGCCCAACCCTTAGTGAAAGTTTGGAGAACAATTCTTGGACTTGGTTGTTGGCTCTATCTTTGTCCCAGGATTGCTTTTCTAGGTCTGGAGTCGCACAAATGACAGAATGAGGGGAAATGCTTTGCAAAGCAGACCTCTGGAAGAGAACAGGGAGGGCTTGCAAGATTTTGTTGCTTAAAGAGCAACCCATGTTGCCCCTCTTTCCCCACAATCTCTGGTCCCAAGGCAAAGTGTGCTCTAGTCCATCTGACCCAGATCCTTTACTGACCCAGTAAAAGAGTCATTCCTCTTGTAAATTGCCATTTATTCGGAGAGCATCATGCAAGGAGTCATCCAGGAGCTTCTTGTGCAGCTGTTTTGCCCTGTGTACAAAATGGTGGACCCAGCATGGCATAGTGGTTTTAGTGTTTGACTATGGCTCTAGAGACTAGGGTTCAAATCCTGGCTCAGCCATGGAAACCCACTGGGTGCCTTTAGGAAAGCCACACTCTCAGCCTCAGAATACGGCAATGGCAAACCTCCTCTGAACAAGTCTTGCCAAGGCAACCCTGTGACAGGTTTGCCTTAGAAATGACTTGAAGGTACACAACGGTAACAACAACAGCAAACAAAATGGCAGCTGGGTGGCTCCTGCTCTCAGCTCCATTAGCTCCAAGCAAATGGTTGTTTGGCGGGACTGGCTTTCGTCTAAACTGGGTGAATGCTCACTGCCTTCAAAAGATGGCCAAGATCAGACTCTGGGATAGTGCATAATGTGAACTTCCGCACATGGCGCTGTGCATTGTTTGTCACACGACCCTAGTGTCGAATGGTGATGTTGCGCAACCGAAACAAGGCACCAAATGCACAATGAAATGCACATATGCATCCACATATAATGTGCATCAGTGAGAACACATATCCATGTGCAGCAGTGTTACATGCACAGCTCTACTTCTGCAACCTTGAATACAAACACTCCAAATCGGACCAATATCTCCAACTGCTTCCATAGAGGAACTTACATATAAGTAAGATACTAACAGGATCCCAACCTTCCTCCTCTGTTGGCCTACTTCTTCTAATTGTGTTAATTCACTCCGAGGTAGAATATATATATTATAAAATAATAATAATTATTATTATTATTGTTGTTGTTGGTGGTGGTGGTGGTGCTCCCGCCTCCCTTTTCCTGCCTGGAAATGCCAAAACAAATCTCGCCATAATTACCAGCGATCCTTTTCATTAGCGGCTGCCTAATTATCCTATTAATAGCTCCTCCTCAGAGACTGCGTCGCTTGGCAGACAAATATTTGTTTTTAAATTAGCAAACACAAAAGACAAACTGCTCTGTTTGCAGAAGGATTTTTGCGAAATGGAAAAATGGGTTCGTATCGACGGCGAGTGAAGAATATAATCCAAGGGAAAAAAAACCAAATACTTTAATCCATTGGAAGCATATTGTCTCTTCGAGGGATGCTGGAATTGGAGAGTTGTGTGTTTGTGTGTATTTGTGCGACATTCTCTGTCTTTAAATACTTTTCAAATTGCACATCTGTGTGTGCGTTAGCTATTTTATTGCCGAGGAGGGAAGGTGCCAAATGCAAAAAAATAACAAGAGCGTTATTTCCCAGCAGGTGAATTAAGTCTTCAAATAGCTTCATGATGAAAGTAAGGAACAAAGGACGTTCCACTTAAATGGGCCGATGGATCCTGAAAGTCTTTTGAAAGATCAAATAATCCATACGCAGAAAAGGATTGTGCGCCGTGAACAACAACGTTATGGAGATAAGGATACCTTCATCCATTTATCAGTTTAAGCTGAGCCTTTTTGCATCTGGCCCAATGCTGGCATAAAGATGGAGAGAGAACCTGTATCTTTTGCTGGATCTGGAATCTGGAATCACCTGCCCAAAGAAATCCACCAAATACCCTCAACTCAGGCTTTTAAGACGGCAGTAAAAACAACCCTCTTTGGGCCGACCTTCCCAGATTGACTAGGTCCGGAATGAAGAAATCTTCCCATATAATAATAATAATAATAATAATAATAATAATAATAATAATAGTATTTATATTTTCCCGGCTCTCCCAGATGGATCAAGGTGGGATTACAGCCTGCTAAAACACATATTAGTTGTCACTGTTCAATGAACAACATCTTCCGGTGTTATTGTGAGGATGTTTGCAAATATCTATGATTTTATTTGAGGGAGGGTGGGATAGGGGAGGGGTGGGGTTTTGTTGTTGTTTATTATATTGTACTTTTAAACTCTGTTGTTACTCGCCTCAATCCCCCAAAAGGGAAGAGGAGGGATATTTATTATTATTATTATTATTATTATTATTATTATTATTATTACCATCATCATCTCCTGAATCCATGGGGCTGGGGGCTACAATACCACCTAACCACGCAAGATGTCTGTGATCAAATGCGCTTCCCCGAACAATCAGTTATTTCAAAAGATGCTTGTGAATGGCGCCTAGTCGCCAGCCATCTTTGCCAACCACCATCTTGGCATTTTCCACTTTCTGCATGAGTTTGGTGCCACCGTATTTTGTGGAGTCCTTTGTGGATCCTTTCTCCTTCCTAAACAACAAAGCTCTACCCATTTGGCAACAACAGAGCAGCCTCATTCCCACCTACAGATGAATCGGTGTGCGATCCAAATTGACAGATCGATTCGACATCGGATTGTGGTTTACACTATATTTGCCCCGATCGCAGTTTCTGTCATTGCCTTGCATCAAAACAACCCACTTGTGGTTCCTGTTCACAAATGAATCGATTTGAAATGATTTGGTTCCAGCCGACTGAAGGGGAAATTTGAATCAATTCCGATCCGCTTGTGGTTCACAATTGTGCAGAATTGATTTGTCGAAAAAGAAGTGGAAAAATTCAGCGTCAAAAAGATGGAGTTAAATGGTTCTGGAGCAGGGCTGCCCTCTCAGAATTGCTTTAGCGGTTTGGATTAAATGGGAACCAGGGTCGTTTGAACCGCTTCAAACCGATTCGCGATACAATTTAAAATGTAGTGGGAATGAGGCCAGTGAATGGCAGGATCAACATCACCGGGGGAAGCAAAGAAAGAAATGTACCTTCAGGTGAAGAGACAAATGTTTTTTACAAGACGTAACCAAAATAGAGAAGTTTCCCCAACACACGCTGTCCAAGGCGCTTGCAAAAGCCATGCTTCTCTCCGGCACGAACGATCGCCGCTGTTTGAGAGCTGTGCCATCCTCAGTGACTCCCGTCTCCAATTCCCTTCCGGCCCCAAATGTATGTGTGTTTCTGTTTCAAGATGAAGCAGAATAGAGGATGATGGGTCACCTTTCAGGTGGATTTCACTAAGGGAGTAACTGGAACTTCTCATGCAATATTGATCGGGAGAAGAAAATGCCAACGCTTCATGTGCCCAGGAAGGAAGAAGGCTGTGCATCCATCCTGGGGCTCTTGACATCCATCTTACTCAGGAACCTTGCATCGTTGCAAAGGAACGAAGTCTTGCGGATGTCTCAGCAATGAAGAAGTGAATGAAGTGGGGTAGTTTATAAGACATGGGTTATCCATGCGGGGACAGCTCTTTTTTCCCTGGTTTGACCTCCTTCATCTTTTCCAGATGCAGTTACAGGCAGAAAACCAGTCTCATTTCTATGTACAATTCAAGGTTTCCTTTAGTGAGGAAGAGGAAGAGAAAGAAGACAGACATTGGGATGCAGGTGAGAGTCAGCCACTACTGGAAACCAGGGGGAAACTGGCTTTTTGTGTGTGTGTGTTGGGCTCTGTGGCCATTTTCTAGAGAGTTTCTTCCTGACGTTTCACCTGCTTCTGTTTCTCTGAAGATGCCATCCACAGATGCTGGCGAAACGTCAGGAAGAAACTCTTCTAGAACATGGCCATATAGCCCCAAAAACCAATAAAAAAACTATGGATGCTGGCCATGAAAGCCTTTGCCTTCACACAGGTGAAAACTACTTGTGTGATGAAGAGGAAAGACCGATATGGCTTCAAGAGTCCTACTTTGACAAGTCTTGGACGGTTGATGCAATTGCGTTGGAAGGGCCTGCTATCTCCTTTATTAAAAATTAATTCCTACCTTTCCATCCCATCTCTTTGGTGGAAAACAGCACTCAAGGCAGCCAGGAATAATAAAACAGCCCGCATTTAAAACATTAAAAGCAATTTAAAACAACAAAACATCACAGCGATTTGAAAGGCCAGGTTGAAGAGCCATTGCATTGACACCTTTCCCGAAAAGTGGACCGGAGAGCGATTGCGATTCAAGCACCAGAGTGCGTTTCCCACAAAGCGAGAGCAGCCCTTGCGCCTTTCTATAGAAATCCCTAGGCCTGAGATGTCAACGGAAATATGGCTAAAGTTTTAATTTGATACCCACATCAAGGTCCAGATGGAAAGGGTCAGGGCTCAAGGAACTGTAGAGATGGATATGACCCTGAGAGATGCCTACTGGACTCTGGTGGAAGATAGAAAGTGTGATGATCATACAATCAGTGACCCATATCCCTTGACCATTCACCAGTGTCCTCTGGTGACCAGGTCAGCTCCTGTCCCAAGACCAGGCTGCAAACCAACAGTTTGGAAGAGATCTTTCTCTCTTCCAAAGAAGAGCATCTTTTTCTGAAGATGCTGGTGAAACGACAGGAATAAACTCTTCTAGAACATGGCCACATGGCCCGAAAAACCCACAAAAAACTATGGGCACTGGCCATGAAAGCCTTCAACTTCACATCAGTTTGGAAGAGATGAGGACAGTCCATTTGACCCAAGTCCATGTGGAAGTGGACATCTACCACATGTTTGAGAATCTCTTGGAGGGTCTTCTAGGATGTACCTTTGGATCATACCTAAATGGCAAGGATGCTGAGGCCCACAAGTCCTGCCTTTGGAGTAAACATTTGCCGTAAACCGTTCGCCATAAACTCCTCTGCAAGGAGTTCTCCAGATTCATGAATGCAGCGATCTTGACATCCACAACTCCCTAAAGATAAAGCTGGGGAAGCAAAGAGGATGCTGCAAAGGCCTGTCTTAGGTAGGAGCCTTCAGCTTGGCGGATAGCTTTGCTTTGCGCAGCAACAAGTCCCCAAAACCGAAGAGAAGAGAGGTCTGAACACTGTGACGATAAAGACATTTTACCAACTGCCAGATGGCCTATCTAGGGAAATACTTTGTGCCGGTGGGTGACAGGCGTTGCAACGTTTGAAGAGAGGAGCACATGGGGAACCAAAACATCTGGAGCGGCCATGTGAAGTCTACAGGCGGCCATTGTGCCATTGCGCACCGGTAGCGTCTCAGCCAAGGCCACTGAAGAACAGAGGGTAAATTATTCATAATGGAGACACAGGAGGAGCGAAGGGCCTGTCAGCAGCTTTGATTAAAAATCCAAAGAGTGATGCATATTCAGAAGCAAGTGCCTCCTCTTCAGAGCGACAGAAGTGTCAGATTCCCCAAACTCCATCTAGATTAAGGACGAGACTCAGAGAGCGAACCTTCGTAAGTATTCCCAAACTTCAAGTGCAAAACCATTATGCCGCATTATCAGTTTTATTCATAACTTCTCCTTGTCCATGCGGAGACATGTTATGCGCAGACCCATGCTCGCCATCCTCTACAACTGGATTTTGCAGCCATGTTTGTGTTTACAATCCGAATCAAGGTTGGGATTTATGGTTAAAAAGAAAGAAAGACAAAGGCAATTTCCGTTTTGCATTGTGACGCAGCCACCATTTAATTATTTTAATTAGCCTCAATTAGCAGCACATTTGCAATGATATGCTTGATACCTGGCATTAAATCTTTCATGCATAAATGTTTTGTTAAAAGGAGAGAGAGAATGAGAAAGAGGGAGAGAAAGAGAAAGAGGTGGCTTCCTGCCAACAATTAGTGCTAAATATTCTAACAAAGGATTACAGTTCGGTTGAGTCTCATTATGATAGGCTTTGCATGCGCCAAAAAGAAGGCTGATAGTATACACACACACACACACACACACAGAGGTGTATATGTGTGTGTATGTGGGGTGACATTGGCCGAGATCTTAGCTCAAGGACCTTGAATATATGGATGCATGCACAATGCACAATGAACAATCTTGTACAAATGTGCAACCATGTGGATTACAGGTGTGCATCCATGCATAATGCACAAACAGTAATGTGCAACCATGTGAATTAGAGGTGTGCATCCATGCACAATGCACAAACAGTAATGTGTAACCATGTGAATTGCAGATGTGCATCCATGCACAATGCACAAACAGTAATGTGAAACTGCAAATTACAGGCATGCATCCATGCACAATGCGTATGCATCCCTATGCACAATGGCACCGCATGTGCAACTTTTCTTCTGCAACCTGGAAGTAAATCCGGCTATTGTCCACATAGGACAACTATGTCCAGCAGCTATTGTAGGGGAACTTATGCTTGGATAAGGCACCAAGAAATCCAGCATTTCATTTTTAAAGGACATTCTTATTTCTGCAGCGCTGTCCTGTTTTAATCAATATGGCAGCCTCAGCCAGTGTTTGGGGTTATGTTCACTTTGTTCTCAAAGATTACTATGAGGATGGGGCTGACATAGAGAAAGGCACATATAGAAAGGGACTGAAGATGAATGGAGTTTGCTGGTACAAAAGCAAGCATAGCCACCAAAGCCATCCTCTTCCTCGCTCCTCATTTCCGATGGATCAGTGGGAGAGATCCAGGGAGGGAACCATGTCCTCCTTTCATATATAATTTAAGCCATTGCAATATATATATATATATATATAGAGAGAGAGAGAGAGAGAGAGAGAGAGATGTGTGTGTGTGTTTGTGTATGTGTGTATTTGGCTGGCAGGGTAATTTATGCGCAGCGATCTTTAGCGGTGATCCATGGAAGCATTAATGGCCTGTGAGTCCCTCGTACATCATCCCCTCTTTTATGGTTAAGGGGCCTTTGGAAAGCAGAATAAATCGGAACCAAGAGCGTGGAGGAGGCTTTTACCCGAAGGCTCTTTCTTTCTTTCTTTCCTTTCTTTCTTTCTTTCTTTCCCTGTTGCTGCTAAGCAGAGCGAGAGGAAAGGGCAGGCGAGCATCTGCAGCCACTTTTGGCGGCGGTTGCACATGCTTTTCTAAAAGGCACAAAGCCAAAACCACAAATGCGGGGGGCGGGGGCTTTGTGGTCACCCATTAGTACCTACTTTTGGCTTCTAAAATAACTGGCTAAAGAGAAGTCATGAGGCAGTGATAGCCAGCGGTTGGAGCCTGGATGGACCTAGGTTCAGCCTCTGCATTCACCATTTGTTGTTATGCGCTTTCAAGTCGTTTCCAACTTATGGCAACTCTATCATGGGGTTTTCTTGGGGTTTGTTCAGAGGGGGTTTTGCCATTGTTGTCCTTGAGGCTGAGAGAGTGTGACTTCTTGCCCAAGGTCAGTTTCATGGCCAAGCTGGGATTCGAACCCTAGTCTCCAGAGTCATAGTCCAATGCTCAAACCATTGCACCACTCCAACTGTTTGTGCCAAGTTACTTTCTCCATTTGAGACCGTCTGGGACTTTGGTGTAAATAAATCAATTGGCGTAAATAAAGCATGGGCAGGAATCCTGTGGCCCTCTCCATGCTCTTGCACTGGAGCTCCCATCATTCCTCACTAATAGCCAGGCAAGCTTTTGGGGATGATGGGATTTGCAGCCCAAGAACAGCAGGAAGGCTGCATGCTTTTCACTTTTTGTCTTCCATCCAACTGGTTAGTCCCAGCTGCACTGCAGGAATAATCCAGTTTGACACCACTTTAGCTGCCATGGCACCATTCTATGGAATTCTGGGATTTGTAGTTTGGTGAGATATTTTGCCTTCCCTGTCGGAGAGCTTTGGTGCCTACCGAACTACAAATCCCAGTATCCCATATCATGGAGCCATGGGAGTGAAAGTGGTGTCAAACTGCTCCTGGTCTTTGTGTGGTCCTGGTCTTTGCAGTTATCTATTTAGCTCTGCAGCAAGAATTAGGAGGCCCTGCAGATATCGTTGGACTACAACTCCCATCATCCCCTAGCCAGCATGGCCAATGGTGGGGATTTCTGGGGAGGTGCAGTCCCACAAGATCTATAGGGCTACACCATCTTCACCCTGATCTTTCCATTTACCATTTCCATTTACCATTACCTTTACATAAAAGAAATTCAAATACATTTCTGCCAACAGATTAAAAGCCAGTTGCCCTGAGGGCTTTTGAAGCCAGGTAGCCAGGCGTACGCACCAGGTATAGTTTAATCAAGCCTTGATTGATTGATGATGTGACCCCCCAAGTGAGAAGAGCCCCCAATGCTCTCCAAGGGCCCATCTGCCTTTTTAAGGCAAGCTTGCTGTGCCTCATCCCTCTGGGTTTTTGGAAAGACATGAATGGTGTGACTTTAATTAGGATCCCATTTAGATCCAAGGAGATAAATGCCGAGACTTGTATACTAATTGCTGATTAGTTATTTAAAACATATTGGGGGGGGGAGCCATGAACAACAACTAGATAGCGATCGGGGGGGCCTTTGTTAAACCTTCACAAACACATGTTTGACAAACAATTAGGGCTTGAATGTACTGCAGTGAACCAGTTTTCTGTTGAAATTAAGCCATTAATCTGGCCTGGAAAAAGAAACAATCCAGAGGGGCTTCATGGCGGTCACCGGAGAATTGGGGTCTCTCTGAACTGCGATCCTCATTCGGATGCACCAAGGTAAGGGAGACCCTTTCCTTCGATTTCCTCTTTGTCTCGGTTGAATGTCTGAATATCCTCTGTGGTCATTATTTTTTGTTAATGTTCAGCTGTTTACATTTTCTATGGAAGGAGCTGGACATTTTCGTTCGATGTGGAATGTCTACATTCAATGCAAGGTCATGGAAGTGGAGTTGGACATGAGAGGGCAATATTAATAATAATAATAATAATTTATGAATATCCCACCTTTTCCTGAAGGAATCAATGCTGTTGCGCATGTGGATGAGCATCCAGTTGTCCGTTTGGTTGTGCTTCCAATCCATTGTTTGACTGTACACTTGGTTACATGTTGTCTGTTCAGATCCCCATTTAGCTACACAACATTGCCATCCAATACAGAGGTTGTGTAACACAATGAAGACCTAACTCCACAGTTGTTGCCATGATTTTATACACAGGCCCGGGTTAATAAATACAAACACAGGTCCAACCACAGAAGCAGCTGGATGTTTTTTGACCAATGCAAGTTAGTTGAACGTTGCAGAAGCAGAGTTGTACATGTGCCACATTGTGCATGGCTGTGCATTGTGTGTTGATACCCTTTCATGCACTTGGTTGTGCAACGTTCCACTCTTTTGATGCGGAGGTGTTGCACAACTGCTGCATAGTTCCATGAGTGTTGTATTGTGCTCCAACATATAACTTTTGGATCTTGGAGATGTATGCTACGTAGTTGAGGTCAATTTCATTGCCCCTTATTTCCCTTTGTTTTCCCAGAGACTTGAGTGTCAAAATCCAGACATTGTGGAGAGGTTGGCTTCTGCATTTTTGGACCATGAAACCAATCTTTTCCCAGGCTCAGTTGCGTCACTCCTTGTGTCCTTCGGCCAAAGATGTGCCATAAGGCCTGGGAAGACCACCATTTTGCCGCCTTTGCCCAATCCATGCTGTGCTGGCCATTGGAACAGCAGCCAGGCGCTGTGAGCCATAGCTTTTCTTCCTTCCCTTTTTTGGATTTCGCTTTTTGTGCTTAGAAGGTCAGGAGGAAAAAACAGATTTATAAAAGGCATAAACAAAACCGCTGCGGACGCTTATGGTAATTCCGCTTCCATTCAAAGTATCTGCGGTTGCGTTTTATTTTTTATATATCGCCTCCCTTCTTTCTAATGAAAGCGCACATGTAATCTGTTAGCGAGGAGGGCATGAATTATGCAGCAGTGTGCCTCTGTTCTGTTATCGGGAGTCTCTCGAGATCCCTGCCTCCATTGTCCGCCATGATGGGTCATTATGCTCTCGGCGCATTTAATCTCTCAGGCGATCCAGCCGCACGGAGGGAGGAAAAGAAAATGTATGAATAACAATTTCCCTGTAATAACCTTCAACTAACCTTTCAACCAGAGTGAGTAATTCCAGTCCTATTTTCACATCAATGGCGGAGTCAAAGCCAAGCAATTATCTCTTATCTCTTCCAGCGCAGCCCTCCCTCTTTTTTAATTTTGCAAAAAGGATGTCGAACGAACGACTTTCGGAGCCAAGAAGAGCAGAGAAGAAAAGAGGCCAGGACAAAGGAGGGGCAGGCCTTTCGATCAGCGCCTCGATAGGCCTGGATTTTAGGTGATTATGCTGTGTAAGTGTGTGTGTGTGTGTATCACACACATACGCACACAGGGCAACCCACTAGACTACATTGCCCACCTGTTGCATGGCTTATCCCTTGGATGGAGAAGCTGCTTGGCAACCTCACCATCGCCTGGACATGGCAGCAATGCTTTGTGCGCAGCGGATGAAATTACACTAAATTACATTCGAAAAGCAATACAGCGCACACAGCGAAGTCGCTTCGTTGCCGCAACAAGCGATGGTTTTTTGCTTCCTTTCAAAAGCGACTTTTAGAGGGCAATTTTAGAGGCATTTCGGCACAAATTCCCCCTTCTCCAAGTCTTTGTGCCGGTCTGTTCTGACTTCTCAAATTTCTTTCTCCCTCTGGGACAAAGTAATAGAAAGAAATAGAAAAGAAGCAAGTATAGTCAATGAGTTGCTTTTTCAGAGGAGCAGCGCATCATGAAGCACGCTACTTTTTCAACCTCCTGAAAAATAAGCAAGGGCCGGAGGCAACTTTTCGAACACCGTACGGAGCAAGAGGAACAAATTACTTTCAAAAAGCAGCTTCCCAAGATAAGAAGAAGTTAAGAACTTATTTACATGGAGGCAGAAAATGGCTCTAATGTTAGAACCAAACTTTAAAAGAGCTGTCCAAAGTGGCAAACCTATTTCAGGGAATGGATTTCAGTGGGATCCTGCCCACATCTCATCCATGTTTAAGCTCCTGCACAAAAGCAATGGGAATGTGGAAGTTCTGGATTTGGTCCAAATTTGAGAGATTTGCATTAGATGCCATTGTGCATGCAGAGATGCATGCATATTCCCCTCCAGTTGTGCAACCTGGACATTCAGTACAAGGGTTGCATAGCACCATTGACGCACAACTCCACCTGCGGAGGCTTGCGTTATACAGCCCTGGTGCAAACTCTTGCCTGCTGTTGCTTAATCTGCATTGTTATTGTTTAATGCCTTGTAGCGCTGGAGTGAAGGTTTGTACAACTCTGAGTATGTTGGGGCTGGAAAGAAATGGATAACCGCCTCAGGGCTGGATTTGGGAAGGAGGGAGCGGAGACGAAATCCAGTCTTTGTTCCCCGGAGTAAGATTTAGTTTGGCCCTTAGCTGCGAGAGACTGCCGCTGTCTTGCCAGTTGGCTACCTGTCCCAGACAAGGATGAGCGACCGGTTGCTGCAGCACATTTTGCAAGGAAAAAGTGAAACAGGGGTCAGAGCGGAGCCCAGCCAAGCCCCCTTGAAATGGATGCGTGTCTGAGTCGTCTTTGGCAGCGGAGGAGCCCACTTCCTCTCCTTGAAATGTCCCAGGCTGCCTTCCAGAGAGTTGGGTTTCAGATTTAATGTCCCCTTGAAATCTTTTTTACACTTCTCGGATGTTCTAAGAGTGGATTTCTGGGGCCAGCTCAAGCACGGCTTTAAACTTTCCCCAAACCCAACTTCTGTGAGCTGCAAGGCGAGAGCATGTAAGGCAGCCACAGGTCGCCATTGGGACAACCTTGCATTTATGTCAGAGGCTTTGAAAGGATGGTTGCCTTTGGTAGCTGTCTGCTTCTGAGTAGCGCAGCTCTTATAGCAAAAGATCCTGAATAATCTGACGTGAGCAACACAAAATGCAGATTGATCCATTGGTTCTGCCACACAACCCTTGTGTTGAATGGCAGTCTTGCTCAAGGGAATGTGCATACAAAAGCACAACTGAATGTGCAAAGAAATGCACAACTGAATGCATAAGCAAGTGTGCAACTGAATGTGCATCTTTGTGCCTCTATGGGCAATAGCACTGCAAGCGCAACTCCATTTTCGCAACCTTAAACCAGATGCAAATGTTCCACATCAGACAAAAATACCCAAGCACTTCCATAGGGGAACTTACATAAAGGTAAAACGTCCACTGAATTGTGCCCTGTCTAAACCTCATGTATCAAGGAAGTAACCACGAGTGGCACATGAAACTCATGCGCACAGGTGTCTGGGTTCAAATGCATGCGTATCACACAGGTGCCAGGGTTTGCACACTTGCGACATTTGCAAATGACTATTAAAATTGCGCACAGTGGCATCCTAGAGTCCATTTTAGAAACCACCGAAACATCGATTAAAACAGGCCTGCGATGGGAATAGAGATTTTCAGCAAGGAAAGAAGGAAGTCAGCCTAAACCACCAAGAGAAGTTTCGATACAGTTCTAGTTTTCAGTTCTAGTTTTCGGTTCTAGTTTAAAGCATTTGCTTAAAAGGAAAGGTCATCCTTCGGTGGTTGCTGTTGTTGTTCTTGATCATTGCCTTCAAGTTGGTCTCAATTCATGGCCACTCTTTGAATGAGGCATCGCCAAGACCTCTTGTCCTCAACTCAGGTCTTGCAGACTCAGGTCCATGACCTCTTTCACTGAGTCTATCCATCTGGAATAAGGTCTTCCTCTCTTTCTCCTGCCCTCCACTTTTCCTAGCATTATTGCCTTCTCATGATGTGGCTGAAGTATGACAACCTCAGTTTAGTTATCTTGGCTTCTATGGAGATTCATCTGTTCTAGGACCCATTTGTTCTAGGACCCATTTGTTCTTCTTTTTAGCTATCCAAGATGTCCTTAGCGCTCTTTTTCCAGCACCACAGCTCTTACCACTTTATGGTACCAGATGCTACTTGGGGTGCCTTCCAGCTCCATAGTTGTGTGATTCCACTTTGGAATGATAAAATGGCTGGAAGGCCATCTCACTGGGGTGCTTCTGCTGTGGATTTCTGCATTGGAACAGGTCCTCAAACTTTGGTCCTTCAGGCATTTCGGAGGTGTTCAACTCCCAAAAGCATGGTCAGGGATTCTGGGGGCATCGGTCCAAATCACCTGCAGGACCAAAGTTTTACAATCGCTGAACTAGGTGACTTTTGGGGTGCCTTTGAGCTCTCCGATTCTCTGGTCCAGCATCCTCAGCAACACCTAAGAAGTCCTCTAACTGCAAGATTCATCTTCCCGAAACAAACCATCTGCCCATTGGGGAAAGGATCAGTTGAGGAACCTCTGCTTTCCAAAGAGAGGGAAAGGCAAGAGTCCTAAAGGGAAGAGATCACATTCCCCTTTTCAGTGGGGTTCACACAGGACCATTTTTCTTCAGGATTGCACCCCTCTTTGTTCCTGCGTTGCAAAGGTTGACCCCAATCAGTTTTAAGCTCTTTGGAATCTGAATCTGCAGCTTTTTCTTCTGGCAGGGATTCCGGCTCAGAGAACAAATTGCATAAATGCCCTTAACAAGAGAACCGCTCAGACGCTGGAGAGGAATGCTTTGCAAAAGCTCTGGGGCTCAGGGCCTTGTTTGTATGAAGGAGGACGCTATGCGAACCCAGCACCTCTTTGGAGCCATAAATAGCAGCTGAGATGATGTTAGGATCTGCGTGTGGCGGCAGAAGGCAGGAGAGCGATCAAATGGCGGTGAAACCGTGCAGCGCCATTTCCACGGATAGTTGCAGGCCGTGGCAAAGTGAGGATGAGAGCATTAATAAATTTCCCTTGGTGGGAAATCAGCCTTCTTAATGCCGGTTGCAAGTGAGTTACAGGGCAGGGATTTGGCTTGCAAGTCCTGAAATGGAGGGGGAGATGTGGAGGGGATGATGGGAATTGATTGCAGAGCGCCATAAAGAAAAAAGGAGGAAATGAAACCTATCTTAGCAAAGGCTGTTTACTGCAAATCCAGTTGATCAATGGCTGTAACATTTCCTGTAATGAAGCCTACTTCGAATCCCACTTATTCTTGGTGTCTGTAGGGGGGCTAGTTTCATTTACAGGCAAGAGATAGTCCTAGATCACGGTGATGGAACATAAATAACTACCAATGGAGTTACATTCCACTTGCATTACTCTGCCACAGTGCCTGGCACCTTGTTGTTGTTATTATTGTTGTGTGCCTTCAAGTAGTTTCTGACTTATGGCAACCCGACTTATAGTGACCCTAAGGCAACCCTATCATGGGGTTTTCTTGGCAAGTTTCTTCAGAAGGGGTTTGCCATTGCCATCCTCTGAGGCTGAGAGAGTACTATCATCATCATCATCATCATCATCATCATCATCATCATCATCATCATCAT